>NC_092590.1:4050000-4353030 GCF_047663525.1 Anas platyrhynchos
AAAAATGAGGGCTCAGCTGGTGAGGGAGAAGGATGCAATGCAAGCTTTTCTCTCTATACAGGGGGTGTTTCCACATCATCTCAGCTGTGACCATTCCTGCTGTACTCCCCTTTTCCCAGCTCTGCTCCACTCCTGTTTTACCTGCAACAATTACATGGGCCAGCGAGGAAGCTTATTGGTGGCACTTTCTCTTCCATGTCCTATGCCCCTTGACTTTTTTTTCCTTCTCCTCCCCCCAGAGTACATCTTCTAAGCCTAAGCTGCTACAACAACCAGTGTGGCCAAAGCACTGCTAGCAATCAAGGTAAGTACAAAGTATGAGATCAGTTAATCATTTGTTATCTTTACAATGCAGTAGCTGAAGCTACAGGGTAGGCAGTCCAATAATCTGTACAACCCCCAAGGTGCTCATCTTCTCCTAAACTGATCATTAGTTATCCAGAGCATATCAGCATATGAAATTCTTCATTGTTAAAGGCAACCAATCTCACACAAGTGTGAGCTCTGAAGCTCTGGTCCATCTCAGACCCATGAAGTTTAAGATGCCTGTAAAACACATGTTAAATCTTAAGCAGATTTAAGGCCTGATCCTGCTTTCAGTGAAAGCCAACTTCTCAAGTTCTTGGAATTCAGATTCAACTGTTCACAACACTGACCAAAACAGGCAACCTTTACAAATGCACTGTTCTGCCTTAAGCACTACCTCTGTCCCAAGGCAGAAATATGAGTCCAATCCAAGGGGCAGTAAAAAATGCCTTCCATAAATTGAATGGAGGCAAAAAGTGCCATCAAGTTGCTGGTCAATCAATGAATGCTATAAAGCTTAGATGCAAAATATCCCTATCCTCATCTTCCTTGCTCTGAAATGACTGTGACCTCTCATGCAGAGAGAATAATAAGATGGGGATGCAAATGACACAGAAAACCTACAAGGTACACACAAGTTAACTCTAGAAAAAAACACTCAGACAGAAAGCAATGCTTACCACCTCTTGTCAAGGTTTTTGAGTAGTTACCACCACCATGATCTTGAGGAAAAAATGATTTTGAAAAAAAAAATTGATTTTTTTTCATCTTGATTTTGAAAAAACTTGGACGTACAGCCATCAGATCACACAGCTGGCTCCTGATGCCCTTTCCCCCCAGAAACCTCCTTTCTTTCAGGCCACAGCCTCCCACATCACCTTGTATCCCACTCGAAGCACGGTTCCCAGCAGATAAGTTGCTGCACTACCACCAAACCATGCACTGGAACCCTTCATGCTGGAGCATGAAGATATTGTGGGGCAGGCAGTCAATTTTCCACACAAGGGCCAAAAAGAAATCAATTCTCCATGGACAGGGACAGGTCTGGCTGCTGGGTGACAGCAGAGGTCCGGGACACTCAGCCAAAGCACAGACCTGCAGGCATTAACAATGCAGCATGTTTGTCGTGTTGGCCATTAGCATCAACTGCACTCAACGACAAGTTATCTGAAAAACAGGTTTGCCATCAAGGAAGGGAGGGCGTTTTCACTGCTGGGGCACAGAAACAGCTCATGGAGCTGCTGGGGTGTGGACATGTTGGAGTTGCACACAACTAAGCAGAGCTGGCTGTCTCCCCATGCAGCAATTACTGAGTTGTAAGTTGGTCATAATGGTGTTCCAAGTCCACTCAGATATCAGTTGTTAGATCTTGTGTTCAGTCCTTTCCTTCCCTCTGTTGGAGCTCCTCCCATACAATACGGTTAAAGACGTTTGCTCACATCTGAGTGATATGAACTCCCCACTTAAATGCTAAAGAAATCAGATCCAACTTTTTAAAGTAAGGGAATACTCCTGAAAAAAAACGCTTTCCATTTTTCCAGAATTAAATCATAATAATTATCATCTCACAACCAAACCTCAAAATCTACTTCCCTTCTATCTTTTCAGATCTTTTTCCACAGAAACTGATGAGGGGGAAGATTTTTTTTTTTTTTTTTTTTTTTTTTTTGATACTGAAATGTTTTGCTGCCTGCTTTTTCTTGGAAATGCAAGGGAAAGAAAGGAGTAACTTTAATATGGTAGATTTCTAGTATGGCCTTTCTGGTAAGATGCTTCCAAGTTAAAATCTGTCATTTTTGAGAAGCACAGAAGAACAGCAAGTTTGCAGTTTTTCATCCCAGTTTCTAAAAGATTTCCACCAATGCAAATGCATTCCCGGAACAAACTGCAGCTCTCTGAACATATCCAGTGCTCCACCCCTTCCAGTACCGCAGGTGGAGAAGGGGCATGAGTTAGCCCAGGGCACTTCAACTTCACCTCCCCAGCAGAAGCCAGAGCTGCTGAACAGATGCACAGAGGGAGGCAATCTCCCTCTGAGCTATACAGGGCCCTTTACTGACAGCCAGCAGCCAAGACCATCTGAACCAGTTATTTTTCCAGTAGTCTTTTCTTTTGTTTTTCACTCCCCTACAACACACACGTATGAAGGACGTGAGGCCCCTCGAGGGTTGTGTCCTACTTACTATTGGCAACCGTGTCTGCTTCAGAGTGCTCACTGAGGCTTTGTCCATTGAAGCCACTGGATAAGCCTTTTATTTAAGAACTAATTTGTTACAAAGAATGATCTCTTACATTTGGTTGTTGTTTGTCCAGAGAGTTCCTTTGTCATTTACTTGCTTGGTGCAAGGTATTTACTGAACTCTGCTTTCCTGGCAGCAGAACAGAAAGTGCTTGGACTCAATTCATTAGTGTTTAATGTCATACGCGTAGTAAGATCCACCACTTTACAAGAACAACAAATGTTGTCACCATACCATGCTGCAAGCAAAAGATAAGAATAAGAGAAAATGTACTAATTATCATCTTTGTTAGATACCTGCCAATGCTAACTTCACTGTATATGGCCATTATAACCTTCCTTTCAACTCTACTAGCGCAGCTCATAAAATCTGCCTCTGCCGTATTGCACTGTCTGCTCAGAGGCACATCCCGAAGGTTTAAAAAGATGGATTCTTCATAAGAACGCCACAAGATAAGAAACAACTACCCCTCCAGCTTCAGCAAAACCACAACTCAGTCACACAAGCACACACCCACTGTTTCATCTTCATAAGCATGTAACAGCACATAATCAACACCCCCCCCCCAACTCCTGATCTAAGCAGGTGTATTTGTTGCACACCCCTGCCTAACACAAGACAGCATTTCAGCTGGGCAAGAGCTTGAGCTAGTATCAGAAAAATCTTAAGAGCATATTACTATTCATTTTTTCCAAAGAAAACAATTATCTTCCAATGTTTTCCAGCTTCTGGTTAAGAAAGTGTTTTCTTGGAACGGTTTTAAAAAATGAATTGCCAGGAATGGAGCTATCAATTAACATCATGAAAGAAGAACTGCATGCATTTGGGTAAGTGTGGAGGAAGTGAAGGGAAAAAAAGGACTGGTAATAAAGGGGTAGACCAGAAAATGAGTGTTGTTTCCTGTGAACTGCCTTATGTATGTTGGCACCTTTTCCCAGCTTTTAAAAGGAGAGACAGTCTAGAATAAAATTCAGCAGTACAGACTTGAATGGTAACAGCAAACTTAGACCCTGGCAATTATTAAATAAGAACATAATTAATTATTTCTTCAACTGAATAGTCCTGAATCCTACCACAAATCAATCAGCTCTTCTTGCCTAAGAAGCTGTGACTCTATTTTAGCTCAATAAAAACAAAATCAATGAAGGCCAATTATAGCCCATCTCCTTAGAGTACGCAAATAGTGCGCCGTATAGATGGGCCTCTATTGCTTAGGGCACTGCCAGGAAAGATGCTCGGCAGGCAAAACGTAAACGTGAGCTGGTGCTGACCCCTAGCTGTGTGTGCTGTAAAACGCCAGCTTTTCTCCCACTTAATGAAGGTTATGCAAAATTAGCAGACAGTATGTGCCCCCCAGCAGTTGTTCATCAGCTTACCACTCAGTATTTTAAGATGCAGAAAGTCCACAAATGCGTCTCAGATCACAGATTCCCGGGTAGTTACGAGAAACAGTGCATGAGGGAATTACAGAAATGTGACAGTGTACTTTCCTTTCATCATCTGAGACTATGAGGAAAAGGTGCTTTAAGAATATGTAAATGTATCACAAGAAAAGGATTTCATCACACTGCCACGTAAATCAATTAAACATATCACCCTCTCAAAAGGGGACAGAGAGCTCTGTGTGCGCAGAACAGATTTCTGGCTACAAGCACAGGCAGTTTTACACTTCTACCGTACTACTACCATGCTAATCTGAGCCTGCTTTCCCTCCGACAACACACCAGGTGACAAACTAACCAAACCTAAATCCATGGCCCTTCAGAAAGATTTTTCGTCTTCCCTCTGAAAATTGTGAAGGAAAAGTTTATCAAAATTTTCACACGTACCATACGACTCTACAGCTGTCTGGAGACAAGAGGCTACTGCAAGATGAACTGAGGAGCTGAAGCTTTTTCCTGCCAGTTCTCCACTGCTGTGCACAGCCCCTCCACCTGGGAGCACTGACTGCAACCATGAAAATGTCCATGTGGTATGCACACAGTGGACAAACGTCTTCCATCCCCCAGGATCCATGTTCCCCAAAAATCTGGCATGCCTGGCTCACTCTGCAATAGTTTTCTCACAACAGACAATTATTCCAGCTCAGGAATCACCTGCAGGGGCTGAGTCTGCTTCCACATTCTCTGGCTGCAGTCCAAGCACACTTTTGGCCAAAAGCCTGCTGCATGCTGGCTTTCTGCCCCTGTAGTGGAACTCTGTGCTTAGCTTTATGGACTATTTTGATTGGCAGCTTCATCTTAGCATGTCTTGATTGCTTACCTAAAAATGAGCATTTTTGCACTGTGGCCCAAAACAAAATTTTATCTTCCTCTTTAAATGCTGTGACATCTCTAACGTCAAGAACCATAAAAGCCTTAGAACTGAAACTCTGAAAGTAAAAGAAGTACAACATTAATTTATAAGCCACTATACGCAATATAAAGCACCCTCTTCACACAGCTTTGAAAGTAACATGATGCTCAATAGCATAATAGTCTTCTTGAAATAGTATCCTGAGCAGTTTGTTTTACCTCTTTGCTAAGTGTGAAATAACCACTCTCATTTCAGGACATGCATGCACGTATTTGGCTTAAGTGGCAAGGGTTTTGCGGTGGGGGGCTGCAGGGGTGGCCACTGTGAGAAGAGCCCAAAAGCTGCCCCATGTTGGACAAGAGCCAGCTCCAGATGCTCCAAAAAGGAGCTGCTGCTGGGCAGAGCTGAGCCAGTGAGCAGCGCTGGTAAAGCCTCTGTGAGAGCAGATTAAAAAAAAGGGGGGAAAAATAACCCATGTTGGAGCAGTTCTTGAAGAGCTGCTGCCTGGGGGCAGCCCCCACCGGACCAGTTTGGGAAAGACAGCATCCCATGGGAGGGACCCCACAAGGAGCAGGGACAGAGAGGGAGCAAGATGAAGCAGCAGAAGGTGAAGTGCTCTGGACTGACTGCAGCCCCTTGCACCGCTTGGGCAGATGAGATGGGAGAGGATGGACAGAGAAGGTGTTATCTGCTTTCAGTTTCTCAGTGTTCTAGTCTGCTAGTAATGATCATACTAACCTGCCTATGGTAAGTCTGTTTTACCCCTGACAGCAGTTTGTGAGCCCTGTTCCCATCCTACTCTAAACCCATGAGCCGTTTTCTATTCCATTTTCCCTTGCTGTTCTTTTGAGGACGGAGTGAGAGTGGCATGGTGGAGCTGAGCTGCCCATCAGGGTGAAACCACAGCATGCACACCATGAGAAAGCTGTTTGAGATACTGGAGTAAGGGAATTGTGTAAGCTGTAATGAGATGTGCTGGAATTGTCATCACATGCCCATGAAAAAATTTTCAGGGCTATCACAGGCATTCTCAAGACAGCACTTGTGCTGTCACATCCTGGGATGTATTTCCTCTGTTTTCTCTCTGGGTTACAACCAATTCAAATAGCAATTTTCTTAGTGGCTGAGAGTTTTACTCACTACAGACTCCATCTTCTTGAGGAACCAGAGATGTATCTAAGCAACGTTATTCTTTATCTAGTTATTCAGATAGCTCCCTGCCCCACAACAGAGAGCAACAAGCCTGTTGGGAGTAACAGAACTTGCTATGAATGCAGCAACCCATAAATTGGGCTAAAATGTAATACAGTGCAAGCCCCAACAGCTCCCCCATTTGTACAGTTTCAATGCTTGCTCAACTTTATTTCAGCAGGTGATGTGGCAATATGTGCTAGCTGAAAGATGAATGCAGCTTAATGTCCCAAACTGTTAAGCCACCTCAACTTTGCAAAGTTAGCCAGTAGGGATTCAAATAAGTATTTTTATATTTTTGACAATAAGCCTGTGCTTGGCTGGCTTCTATTATTTCTATAATCAAATTTACTATGATTTAACCAGCTCAAGCTCAAACTGTTTGCTAAATTGGTGCATGTTTCCACCAGGAGGAGGTAAAGGGTCTTATTTGCTTCTATGTAATTAAGCAAGAGCAGCAGTACTGCAGCAGCGCAGCTGCCAGCAAGGAGGGCTGGGAAACACCTACCCCAGATCTCTATGAAGAGGAACCTGTCAGAGGAGCGTTAACATTAGAGAATCATGAAAATCCCCATCTCCCTACTACGCTGAGCCACAAAGTTTTTAAGGTATCCGTGCACACAATGGTGCTTTTTCATGTTTGTTTATTTCATTTTATTTTATTTTAACTGCAAAGCTTACAGAGGTTCAAGCACAAGCTAAGAACATGTATGTTTTGGTATAAATCTACAGCAACCTTCATCTGTATTTATTAAGTAACATGACTACATTTTTATTCTTTTTCAAAAATAATTATAGCTCATCCTGGCTGCAAAACTTCTGTTTATCCAAAGAGCTTGAAGAACATTACCAATAAATTGGTAATGGACACAATGGACCTGGAAATATTCGCCATCCAGAAGTATCTGTCACCTAGGAGTGCTCTGAGAAAAAGCTCAAAGAGCTTTTTGCCAAGCAGTGAGAGATGCAAAAAACGAGGCCAGTCGTTTCATACCAGGAACATGACAGTAGCATACACCTAAGGTTTATTTGTGTTTTTCATTAATCACAGAGGAATTTCAAAGCAGTGAAAACGATCTTTGATGGCGAAGATTTTGCCAATGAGTTCTGCAGTGTTTTGGGTTCTTCAGCGCTCTAGGCTGTGTCGAATACACCAATAAGCTGCATTTGAAAACAGAACTGAGTATGTTTATTATTTTGCTCAGTAGTCGAGGCCGGTACCCACCAGGCCCGGTGAGGGGCACCCCACGCATTGTAACTGTGTGCTCCAGGCGGAGGTATTGCACCTGTGTGAGGTGCGAGCAGGTGGAAGGTCTGCTCAGCATGGTGGCAAAGCCAAGAGACCATGGAGATACCGCACAATTGGTGGTGGACGCCCTGCTCTGTCCCTGTCAGGTGGGGGGGCAACCTGAGGGATGGGGAGGGTTGGGAGAGGGCCCCTGCTTGGTACCATGGGCAAACCCCCCTGATGCTTCCCTCGCGTCCCCAGGTCCCCCTAAGCAGTAGGTTTATAGCACTAGACATTGAAGGGGAGGTAAGTGAGGAAGCAGGGGAAGGTTCCCCTAAGAGGTTACCAAGGAACTGCCTCTGCCGGGAAAGAAAGGTGGTTGTGGGAGGCGACTCCCTGCTCAGGGAAATGGAGGGCCCCATTTGAAGACCAGACCTGAGCCCTAGGGAAGTGTGCTGCCTACCTGGGACCCAGGTCAGGGACATAACTAGAAAACTCCCCAAGCTGGTTCACCCCACTGATTACTACACATTACTCGTAGTTCAGGTGGGCAGTGATGAAATCGCTCATAGAAGCCTCAAAACTATGAAAAGAGATTTCAGGTGTTTAGGGCGAATAGTTGAAGGAACAGGAGCACAAATCATGTTTTGTTCTATTCCTTCTAGGGAGATGAAGGACACGGAGTGGGCTAGGAAAACACAGGTAATGAGTAAAAGGCTGAGAGGCTGGTGTCGAGACAGGAACTTTGGGTTCTTTGACCATGGAGCAGTTTACTCGACCTGTTGTCAATGGATGGTACTCACCTGTCTCAAAAGGGGAAACAAATCCTAGCACAGGAGCTAGCAGGACTTGCAGACAGAGCTTTAAACTAGCTGTGATGGGGGAAGGGGGTAAAACAGGGCTCACCAGGGAAGTGCCTTGGGGAACAATGCTGAAGCTGGGGGTGAGGCGGATGTCTCGTCTGAAGCACATCTACACCAGTGTATGCACCAGGGGCAACAAACAGGAGGAGCTAGAAGCAATTGTGTGACAGGCTAACTACGACCTAGTTGCAGTAACTTAAATATGGTGGGATCACTCCCATGACTGGAGTACTGCGATGGGTGGCTACGAGCTCTTCAGAAGGGATAGACAAGATAGGAAGGGTGGTGGCATGGCTCTTTATATGAAAGTGTGTTTTGATGTTGAAGAGCTTGATGCTTGGGAATGATAAAGTTAAGTGTTTATGGATAAGGATCAGGGGTGACATCATGGTGGGGGTCTGTTATAGACCACCTAATCAGGACGAAGAGATGGATGAGGCATTCTATGAGCAGCTTGCAAAAGTTAAACGATCACCAGCACTCATCCTTGTGGGAGACCTCAACTTTCCTGATATACGCTGAAAGTATAATACTGCGCAGAGAAAGCAGTCCAGGAGGTTTCTAGAGTGTGTGGAAGATGGCTTCTTGACACAGCTGGTTCAAGAGCCTACTTCTAGAGGTGCCCCACTAGACCTGCTCTTCACTAACAGAGAAGGATTGGGGGGAGATGTGAAAGCTGGAGACTGTCTTGGGCAGAGTGACCATGAAATTGTAGAGTTTTCTATCCTTGGTGATGTCAGAAGGGTGATGTCAAGACAGCAAAAGTGCTGTCTTGAACTTCCAGAGGGCAGACTTGACTTATTCAGGACACTTGTTGCAGGGGTCCCTTGGGAGTCACTCCTGAAGTTATCCTGAAGGGGTCCAGGAAGACTGGATGCTCTCCAAGATGGAAATGTTAAGGACACAGGAGCAGGCTGTTCCTGAGTCCTGTTAAGGCGAGACAGAGGGGGGGAAGAACAGCATGGATGAACTGGGAACTTTTATTGAAACTGGGAGAAAAATAGAGTCTACCTCCTCTGGAAGAAGGGACAGGCTACTTGGGGCGACTACAAGGAAGTTGCTAAGATATGCAGAGAGGAAGTTAGAAAGGCAAAAGCCCAGCTTGAATTCAGATTGGCCACTGCAGTAAAAGAGAATAAGAAATCCTTTTACAAATATATTAACAGCAAGAGAAGAATCAAGGAAAATTTTCATCCTTTACTTGATACAGCAGGGAATGTGATCACTGAGGATAAGGCTGAGGTTCTCAACACCTTTACATCTGTCTTCAATAGTCATTCAGTTATCCTCAGGGTACTTTACACTCTACCTGAATCACAGGGGATGTCCAGGTCAGAGAATCCTGCCCTGTGATCCAGGAAGAGACAGAGACGTGTTCCTCCATCTGGAATTTCACAAGTCCATGGGAGCAGGTGATCTCCACCCTAGGGTGCTGAGGGAGCTGGTGGAGATAATTGCCAAGCTGCTTTCCACCATCTATCAGCGTTCCTGGTTATCTGTAGAGGTCCCAGAGGACTGAAGGCTTGCCGATGTGACTCCCATCTACAAGTAAGGAGGACCCAGGGAACTACAGGCCTATCAGCCTGACCTCGGTTCCAGAGAAAGTCATGAATCAAATCATCTTGGGTGAGATCACACAGCACATGCATGGCATCCAGGGGATCAGGCCCAACCACCACGGGTTCATGAAAGGCAGGTCATGCCCGTCCAGCCTCATCTCCTCCTATGATTGTGTGACCAGACTGGTAGATGAGGGAAGGGCTGTTGATGTAGTCTAGTTAGACTTCAGCAAAGCCTTTGACATGGTCTACCACAGTACTCTACTGGGGAAACTGGCTGCCCATGGCCTAGACAGGTACACTCTGGGTAAAGAACTGGCTGGAGGGCCGTGCCCAGCGGGTTGTGGTTAATGGAGTTAAGTCCAGCTGGCATCCTGTTACAAGTAGTGTCCCCCAGGGGTCAGTACTGGGGCCTATTTTGCTTAGTATCGTTCTTGATGACCTAGATGATGGAACTGAGTGCACCCTCAGTAAGTTTGCAGATGACACCAAGTTGGGAGGTAGTGTCGATCTGCCTGAGGGTAGGGTGGCCCTTCAGAAGGATCTGCATAGGCTGGACTGCTGGGCCGAAACAAACAGTATGAGGTTTAACATGACCAAGCGCCAGGTCCTGCACTTTGGCCGCAGTAACCCTATGCAATGCTATAGGCTTGGGGCAGAGTGTCTAGAAGACTGAAGAGGAAATGAACCTGGGAGGGTTGATCAATACTCAGCTAAACATGAGCTGGCAGCATGCTCACGTGGCATCCTGGCCTGTGTCAGGAATATCATAGCCAGTATGAGCAGGGAGGCGATTGTCTGCCTGTACTCTGCTCTGGTGAGGCTGCATCTTGAGTACTGTGTTCAGTTTTGGGCCCCTCAGTACAAGAAGGACATTGAGACCCTGGAGTGCGTCCAGAGAAGGGCAACAAAACTGGTGAGGGGTCTGGAGAACATGTCTTATGAGGAGCGGCTGAGGGAGCTGGGATTGTTCAGTCTGGAGAAGAGGAGGCTCAGGGGAGACCTCATTGCACTCTACAACTTCCTGAAGGGAGGCTGTGATGAGGAGGGGGTTGGCCTCTTCTCCCAGATAACTAATGATAGGACTCAAGGAAATGGCCACAAGTTGCACCAGGAAAAACTTTTTCTCTCAGAGAGTGGGCAGGTGCTGGAATGGCCTGCCCAGGGAGGTAGACTCACTGTCCCTCGCTGTGTTCAAGAAGCAGTTGGACAAGGTGCTATGAGATATGATTTAGTAGCTTAGTGGGTAGTATCGATGATAGGAGTATGTTCTTGTAAGTCCTCTCCAACCTTGTGTTTCTATGATTATACAGGAAAGAATGCCAGATACTCATTGCCTATGGCATGTGGGAGCACGCAATATCTCAAAAGGACCCAAAATGAGGAATATATCAAGTTGAAAAAGACGTGAAAAACTCATTTCACAGCAGCATAGTTATTTCAGAGGCCAATTACTATGTAAAACAATAATAATGCAAAGAAAGTAGCAGCACGCATTAGTTTTGGCAATTGGAAACAGCATCTTCAGGGCCAATTAACTAAGCAGGCGGTTGGGTTAGTACTCACTCATGAGTGCACACACATCAAACCTTGACGTTCTCTATACAGCTACACAACAATGTCATTCTCAGCTCTCAGTCATAGTCCTTAGCAGACCTTCTGCCAAACCACTCCAGCCCTCTCAGTGACATTACTCTTCAGTGACACAGCTTGTGCCTTCCTCTTGGAAAAACAAAACAAAACAAAAACTGCAGAGTGCTTCTTCAAAAAAAAAAAAAAAAATAGCAACTAGGTTATAAAACATGATGAGAAAACAAGGAAAGTGTCAAGTCCTGAAAGGTACAGCACACAAAAAACTGCTGCTGTTAAAGTGTCTGACTCACATTTACTCCAGATACATAAAGTGCTTTGGCACGTCCAGCATCACACCAACACAAGGCTCCAACCGCTGGGTGGCAGTGCTGTGGTAAAAAGCAGACAGCAACATCCGCTTTCCCTGCTAACCCCAATAGGAGAGAGCAATTCTTGCAAGCCTCTCCATTCCATCCTAGCTTTGCCCCAGTTGATTAGCAAAAAAAAAAAAGTATCACCTGAGGCAGCATCTCCACTGTTCTGTAAAGATGGTTTAAGTCATCTGCCAGCCAGCTTATTGCAAATTCAAAAAAAAAAAAAAACACATCGAAAAGCCAATTATCTTTTATGCAGTCATGAAATCAAATGCAGCACTGCTTTGCAAAGAGCTTCAAGTCCATCTCCTGCAAAGTATTGAAGTATTTCCCTGCATTGAGGTGACTGCCTTAAGATTCTAAGGAAGATTGCTCTTACATTTCTATGCAACTTGCTTTTGCATGAGAAATCTATGGACTTAGTACTTAACATCTTGATAAAGTCCTGATAAGATAGGACATAAGGTTCAAGGCACAGCCAAGTGTCACAGTCCTCAGATCCATTCTTGTTTTAAATTGACGCAACTGCAGTAAGGCCAACAACTTCCAGCAGTGGAATAGTAGCATGAAGACATTACACAGAGCAAGTTCCAGAATTTTAAGGTTAAGTACCTCATCCTCTCTGAAATTTAAATCCCAATCAACTCAGGTCTTTTGACATACGCTATGCACACAGAACCTCTGGTGCTTGAAAATAAACTGGAGAGTACCACCTGTGCATTGTACAGTAGTATGGGGCCTAAGGACAGAGTCACTGTCCCACATAGGAGCCCTAGCAGTGTCCTGCAACCTAGCAGGGTGAGGGTTAGCCCAGGTGACCCTCCCTGCCTGACAAAGATGGGGAAGAAACAACCTGGAAAGCAAAGGAAGCTTGCTGCCCCATGCCTTGCCCAGTCCACAGAGCCAAGAGAGCTCAGGGGAATTTCTCTAGGCCTCTTAACCCTGCCACAGGGGCAGCTCCACTGAAGTTCAGGCCCAGCAACTCTGTATCTACCTGCCCAACAGTGGGGTCTTATCAACAGTCTATAATGTGGCAAATGTGGGCAACTGACCCAAGCACTCATCCATCCCATGCATGCTAAATAAGTGGCAGTCTTATCCAAGCAACTGTACCACACTGCATGTCTCTCTAGTATTAAAAAAGTACCATTTTTCTCAATAGCTGAAGGATAAGAAGAGGTCACACACCATTTATAGAGCCTAAGAGCCAGATATTAATTTTCAAGGACTGTAATAACTTTGATCTGTGCCAAAAAAAATAAATAAAAACCACACATCACCATTCTAGATGTTTTACATGCACTGGCTTCTCTGTAAAATGAATTTACCTTTTCATTATTATTTAGTGACTGTGCTGGTATTCCATTTGTATCGATTTTGTGCAGCAAGTAGGGGGGGAAACAGCCTCAGAAAATCTAATATAAAGACATGGAGACAGCAAACAATCATTGGAGTCCGTACCTTTACTCCAGAGGTCACATTTCTGTCTTTATTATGTTCATTTCAGGGCAAGAAAAAAAATCTGGACAGCAACAAACCAGAGCTGGTAATGGCAAGGACACATTCATCAGGAGCAGCACTGACAAAAAGCACAGCTGTGATGAAATCACACTCACCTTCACCATCAGGCTTGAACAACTATTTTGTCACCCAAATAAATACTCAAAACCAACGATTTCTTAGCAGTGGTTCTACTCTTTAAGAGCATATGCTTGGGCATGGCTGAGTCAGTACATGTACTTTGATTGCAAACAAAGAGCAGTAATACGTCACCACATTTGCCACCTTAGTGCTATCGTCACCACTGGCAACATCTACATCATCTATATCATAGTGTACTGGGCAGGGACACTAAAAAGCACCTTAAACATCAGGATAAAACAATTTTAATTTTAGCCCAGGAGATTCCAGAATGAATACTAAGTTATTTGTAATAGATTTCCAAGGACTCTTGATTTGAGGATTTTCATTAGTCTCCTTCCAGTCCAGACTGAGTTTTCTACAATGAGAGCCTGCATGCATTTCATGTTTCTGTTCCATAGAATGAGAAAAAAAAACAACACAAGAACAGGTAGAGGCAGAGCATAATACATTTAGTAGAACCATTCACCTTACCTACTGTGCTCACAGTAAAGAAAAATTAACAGGAAGATTTGAAGAACAGGAAAAAAAGAAATTGTAGGGAAGTGATCATCCCCCTGTACTCAGGTCTGGTGAGGCCGCACCTCAAGTACTGTGTTCAGTTTTGGGCCCCTCATTACAAGAAGGACATGGAGGTGCTTGAGTGAGTCCAGAGAAGGGCAACAAAGCTGGTGAGGGGTCCAAAAAACCAGTCTTATGAGGAGCAGCTGAGGGAGCTGGGATTGTTCAGCCTGGAGGAGGCTCAGGAGCAACCTTATCACACTCTACAGGTACCTTAAAGGAGGCTGTAGCGAGGTGGGGTTGGTCTGTTCTGCCACATGCCTGGTGACAGGACAAGGGGGAATGGGTTAAAGCTGCACTGGGGAGGTTTAGGTTGGATATTAGGAAGAACTTCTTTATGGAAATGGTTGTTAGGCATTGGGATAGGCTGCCCAGTCACCATCCCTGGAGGTTTTTAAAAGAAAGGTCCTCTAGATGTAGAGCTTAGTGATATGGTTTAGTGGAGGACTGGGTACTGTTGGTAGAGGTTGGACTCCATCTTGGAGGTCTCTTCCAACCTAGATGATTCTGTAGTTGTTCAAAAACAACTGCTTGCCCCAAAGCCAGTGAAGAACATCCTCATTGTTTAAGAATTTAAAAGGGGATTCCTGTTTCCTTAAAAGTTAAGGGTCATCCAAGTGTTAAAAAAATAGGTCCATAAACAATAACCAATGCCCTTAGTTCCCAGCACTAAGATGTCTCAATCTTGAAGGGCCACCTGGATTTCTTGGGCTGTCCCTACTGATACAGTTCCCATACCTATCAGGATACAAAAAGCCTTCCTAATGCAGGGGGACATTTGAATAGTTAACTTGAGCACTGGGGCAAGTAGCATTTGCTCTTCTTTGTCCCACTGCTATTATCCACTAGGGTTTACATTGCTGCCCTTTAAAATTAGCACCCTCAAGACAAGACTTTTTGAAGCCATTCCAAAAATGTGGATCTCAGGTCTAATGAACTAAGGAACCAATTTGAAGCTACCACTGTTTTTCAAACAGCCTGCCTGCATGCTGGAGGATGGATGGACCAAGCAATGCTCTCATAACCATACAGACACACACTACTCATTAAGACCTTCTTGTAAGGTTTACTACTGATCTGTACATTTTCTTGTGTTCTCCAAAGAGTAAAGACTTAATCATTAGTTCAGTAGGAGCTACTTATAACTCTGAAACTCAGCTTTAAAACAAGACAATGACTTATTTGCCTTGCTAGATCTAACTTAACTTGCCTGCCATTGCATTCCTTATGTGAAGCTCAGTTTTCCTTTAAACAGTTTTACCTTAAGCAGGAACCAAACCGGTCTCTGCTGCTTCTTCCAAATCTCAGAATCCTGTTGCTGAAAGCACTTGAACATATCAGGCCATCCTAGTGAGCAAAGTGAAATTTTATCACACAATGCACTTTAGCTGCTGGCAATCTACTCCAAAAGCATGACATAAAAGCATATCAGGCCATAAATTGACTATGAACGTTGTCTTAGGCATTCTGTATTTACACCCTCACCTTAACACTAGTTGTTCTATCTGTAGTTGAATATCTCACTGTATAGATGAGTAGTTCCCTTTATGCACACATTTTTATAGATTAATAGTTTTTTGTGCACATTTGTGCATGCATACACATGCATTTTTAAATAAATTATTAGAGAAGTCTTCCTATGGACAAAACAAGCCAGCGAAGCTCCAGCTTAGAGCGCATATCCAGAGGTTACAACAACCATGTTCATTAGCTCCAATCCTGCACAACCAGTTCATCTTAATAGGACTACAGCAGCAGGTCAAAATTGAATTACATTCAAACAAGGCAAAAGCCTCTGCTGCATCTCGCTTTTCGCAACTCCTTAACCCTCCCTCTTCAACAGAAACTTTTTATATAGGTCTATCATGCTGAACCTGAAAGTGTTATGGGCTGGTTCCCCATGCCTTCTTCCAAGATCACATATCTCAGAACAGGTTTCACAACCAGACGTCCAAGACCAAGTGAAAAATGCAGTGTGCCTACGTAATACTCAATGAATACACATTTGGGTAACTGTATACAAATAACAGGAGGAAAGAAAGAACAGAAGCAAAAAACAGAAACCAAATCAGAAACCCTTATTTGTAAGACTATGTGCTAACAGTTTTAAGCAAGATTCTCAGGTCTAGTACAGTAAATTTCCCTATTCAGTGTTAAATTCAAAAATCTGTTTGCTATGGCAAAGTAAGACTTACAAAATCACTCATGGTTTGTTACAAAATTAGAAGCTCATTGTTCTTTTCCAGTTAATTATAGCTAAATTGGTTGCATCTCCATGATGTGAGTTCAGGTTCTAATTTCAAGTTCAGTCTGCGTGACGACTCACTCCTACTCTAGACAGAAGAAACACTAAGCCATTTCTGTTCCTTTGAGTCTGGGGGGGAAGGAGAAAGTAAGGTTAGAGAACAGGTAGGAGCTCAGCTACAACATCATATGGTGCTTTGTGTTACGCAGAATTCTGTCAGTGTGACCTTAAGTTTGTTACCAGGAAGTACAACTGTTTTGTTTAAACACACATACATAACAGCATAAATGCCACACGAGACCCATTAGAAATATAGAATTTATTTACTCTTTACATTAAGACAGCAAGATATTGCAACTTCGAACATGCCATTTCATGTATCATAAACAACTTACAGATCCCTATGCTTACAGTTGTAGCTATTGCTAGCCCAAAACACCACAGAAGTGTATTTTGGCAAGGTTTCTTTAGACTTTAAAGCCTTTAGCAGCAATTTCTGCACAAGTGTTTTAAGACTACCCTTCATAATAATACATGTCAAATCCTACATTATCCAGCTGCTTACTCTTACCTTTCCAGTTTGTGGTCTTGAGAAAATGACTTGATCACAGTAGCAGCGAGCAGTGAGATTGATGACTTGCCCATTTTTCTTCCCTCTGGTAGCAGTTCTCAGTAAACACAATTTCATGTTTTAAGGCCACCAAATTCCTCATGATCTTTGAACTGTGCTTTTGGCAGGGCAGCTCCTTTCCTGTCCTTTGAGTTCTATAGTCCTTGTGTCCCTTTCCCCTTGCACATCCAGGTGCAAGCTTACAGGAACAGTCAGTGATACAGTTCTGATATCATCTTAAAACATTTAATAAGTCTACTTCTAAGAAGTCTAAGCAACAGAAAAAGAAAATTGTTTAAAGCTTTGAAGTACCATGAACAAGTATTCACAAAACCAGTGTCCTGACAGCATCTGTTCAGTGTACTTCCCTTCATCCTTAAAAGCTCAGGACAACTTCAGTGCTTTTTTTCCCCTTCCCTTTTGTCCCTTAACTCTTTCATGTGTTCCATTTGAACATACCCAGAGCTGCAGCACCTCAGAGCATGAAGATGCAGATGAGCAGGGAAGTGACAAGTGAAGAGGGAGAGATACAGGGACACTGCTCCTGGCAGGCTCTGCACCAGCCATACAGTGAATATGCATACACGAGGGATTTTGTTGCTCTGGTTTGTGTTAATTTAAATTAGAAAAAGAAAAAATATTACTCCTGCTAAGGCTGGTTGTGCAATATTTGTTTCAAAGAGCCACCATTCAGTCTGACTCTGTTCCTGTAGGCAGACATCCTACTGATCCATTTCTCACTAGCATCTTGCTGTAGTTTTTCTGCTGTTCTTCCTTGAAGCTATCTTTGACTTTAGCTCGTTTCAGGCCTCCATCCCTACAACAAAGCAAGAGAAAAGTAAACCTTTTCAGCAGAAATGTTATATAGTTTGACCAATCAGCCATTTGACTCAACTCTAGAGTTTTAACACACAAGGTGATTTGGAAATGGAGATGACAAGATGATTTCTTAACTTCTAAACCTGGACTTAAGTTGTTGGGGGGGCAGATTTTTTTTAAGCAGCACAAATGCCTTAAGTCTTAATGCATATGCAGTCCAAATCCAATATACCTACTAAAACAGCCTGATTTGGTGTTGCCAACAGGCTGCAACTAGAATAAAAATCTTGGCCTTTCTGGGTCACTATTTCCACTCAACTGCAGACGCAGTTCATCTTGTCCTAAACTGTAGCTATCTCATCTTAAACTCCAGCTGGGCCTCATAACTGAATTGATTGGCCTCTTTTCCATCCCTTTTTTATACACACTTCAAGTACTCTTTTGTTCATTTTCTCATGAAGAACAACGTTAAACAAATGGTATTTAACACACACCTAAGAAGCAGCATGCCTCAAGATGTTAAGAGCCCAGAGAAGTCTGCATGTTCAAACAGCTCATACAGTTTAACAAGGATGGCATCACTCACCATGGAAGTTCAGTCAGTCCTCCTTGGTGAGCAATGGCTGACCTCACCCGGTTGGCAAACTGAACAGCATCTTCTCCTTCCTTCAAGTGTTTTAAATTCAACATAATTAGAAATAAATACAAGAACTTTCATCATACTTCTCATCTGCTGCTCCCAATTGATTCCATGCCAAATGATCCCCACCCCCATGACAATGTAACCCGAGGCTCCTATGTGATAAATAGGATCTTGTTTTTCAGCAGAACATTTGAGTTCAAGTACATTTTGCTCCAAAGGAATGCATGGAGCAGAAAATGGTTTTTAAGCTACAGATGTAGCCTTAACTCCAGCTGGTATTAGCAGCCATGTGTAACAGCATATTTACTGTTATTTGCATCCTTATTGCAATGCTGACAGTACCAGGCTGCACTCCACACCCTTTCCAGGGAAGACCCTCCCAGTACTACAATACATCAGGAAAAGTTAAGTCTAATCATAGACCAAAAAAGCACTCTTAGAAGTCCCATATCAAAATGAATGGGAGACGTGAGTGTGGCCAGGGGTTTGGAGAAGAGAGCCAAGACCCTGTGACACTTTCAGAAAGCGAGAAACTTAAACAGTCAGGCAGGCAGACACTCAATTACCTTTCTAACCATGGGTGGCATGTACCATACATTGCAAACAATGGCCCAGCTGGTCATGATCCGCAGCAGGTAGCTGACAATGTTGTATTTGCTGCTATTCCAGAATGCATCTCCAAACTGAGGATCATACTGTAAGGGATCAAAAAAAAAAAGATAAAATCCCTTCCTCCACAGGCCGCCACAGCCTCTTGAATTTCAGTGGATGTTTTCAGTCACGGGCTAGGACTGTTTCAGTGCCATACATACCAGGATTCAACCAAGGCAGGTGGCCCACCACAAGAGCTACTGTGTTTTCATTAGCAGCCCCACTGAGACAACTTCCCACCACCCTGACAAAAACAGACCCCCAAGTCATTCTCAGGTTCAGCAGCCAGCTTCTTCCTCATACCTTGATTGCGACAGGGTAGATTGTCCCTCCTATTTCAAAGCTCCCTTTCTTGAACATCATCACAGATGTATTATTTATACAGGTGCCTGTCCAGAAGATAAAATCAAGTTGATATTTCACACAGCCTGCTACATTTCAGTAGCAACCCTACAGTAACATACAGGCTTTATACTGAAAAGCAAATGCAGACCCTTTATGTTAAGTATCTCTCCCCCGCTTGCTTGGATTCTTTGTCTTGTGACCAACTCCCTGAATGGAACCACAAGTATGAAAGAAAGCACAAGGCTGACATTAAATATATCATAAGTTCATCTTGCCCTGTAAATTATGTCTACTCATTTCTCCTGGCAGAACAACCACCAGCCAGGGACACAGTATTGTCTTAGTGTAATCTTCACTGAAAGACGAAAAATACAAAAAGCTAACACAGTAAGGATTTATCTGGGCACCACAAGTAATGAAAGCAAGAACAGAGACAAGTAAACACTGAATGAAGGAAAGGAGCAGTTAAGTTTCTTACCTTCTGGAAAAATTAAGATCGGAAGCTTGCTCTTATCTGCCACATGTTCCCTGAGCCTGTGGAAGCAACAAAGCTTAAAAAATCACTACTTTTAATCTTCTTTCCCTCCCCCTGCATGTGCATTAGTTACCAAACTCTTTGGTGAGAAATCAAAACTGTTTAATGGACATTAATGTGTACCTTCCACTCTGTTTGCTACAAACCTTAACTGTTGTGCAAGGATTCCCTTGTGCCCCCTCCTACAAATTACTTCTATTAGTTTTAGATTTAAGGAAGCAACTGTCTCCTCTCTTACTTATTTTATAAATTGTCTGGGAAGCCAACCTACATACACCATTAAGTCACTAACTGATCAACTCAACTTGCAGTAAGTTGCCTACATCAGGAAAAAAAAACTTTGCAGTGCTCAGTCCAGGTTCTGCTTACTTAACAAGAAACTTCCTATTGCCAAAAGATACTTCAAAATACTACAGCTCACATTACTTGAATAAACCTTTCTGAACTTAGCAAATCTGTCCTGATGTGCAGAGGGGAACAAGGTGGTAAAATAACTGCACACTATCCCTGCCAAAAGGCTCTTACAAATCAGCTGTTTGTCATCTGTGGATCCTGACTTTGTGCAAATCCTGTTTCCTGCTAAAGCCTCACTGCGCCCTTGTGCTTCTGTCTTTCCACAATCACAACTCCTAATATAGGCCTTTCCAAAGTTTTACTTCCTAAACCACAGTCCTCAACTGTTCAATGACAGTTCAGGGATTACCCCAGTGGGGCCTCTTGTGCACTAGCACATACCAAAGCTGCACAAGCAATCCAATTCCCCACTCCAACCCACACCTCACCTTTTTGTCACTAGATGGCGGTCTTTAATTTCTGAGCGCTCAAACCAGACATGAGGACAGGCCTTCACAGTTGCTCTCTGAATGACTCCCATTAGTCCACCATGAACCTGGCCAACCTGCAAGCCCAGGAGACACATTAGCATACGAGACACCCAAAACAGTTTCACAGCATCCCTGATAGAAAAAATGTCATACCGGAAACCACAAGTCAGGGTTAAGCAATGTCTACAAAAAACATTACAATGCATTTACTTGAACAGATCTAGAGGTATGTGTGAACACCTATCTCAATTATTTCCAACAGATTAAGAGCCTGACACTGATATTTTCAGGGCAACTTCACCAACACATAACCTGTAGTCAGACTCAAACAATTCTGTACTTTTCCCCAGTGCTTGAGGTAACTTGTCCACTAACTGAGAGAGCTAACACAACCAATATTCCCTTGTTTTGCCATTCTCCCCTCATACCATTGCATAGCATCCATCATTGGTCAAAATGATCGCATCTATGGGTGATGTGTGGTTGGCAACACAAATGCCTCCTTTCTGAGGTTTGTTTTCCCTGCAATTACAAGATTTGCTGTTAGACTACCAGTAGTTCCCTGAGCACCACATGAAGCACGCAGCCCCGTAAAGCCATCAGGTCTGTCAGCATCCAGCATTGACAAGGCCTGTGGGTCAGCAGCGAGCTGCCCACTTCCTAATGAGATACTCCCATCAAGGAGCACACGTGCTGTGTGCTGTTTTGTTACCATAACATGAGCTCACTGACCTGTTATGGTAATGGATAGTCCCAGACAGAGCTCTGACAAGAATCCGGGAGCACGTGAGGTGGACCACTTCACTCAGATAGTTTTTCACACTGAAAGAGAAGACATAGGCATCTGGAGAATGCTGGAAAGCAGCTAGACACACACGCAATGTTCTTCTGCCTACTCAACTCAGGACTAGAAGACTTTCCTGGTACTCAGAGGGCTATTCCCAGCTCCACCACTCACTTGCTATGGCAGCTAGGCCACGAGGCATGGTATGTGCTTTTTCTTGTTTACCTAGACAAGGCAGTCATCTCAGGAGTTTTTCCCCCTCACAGTATCTCATTGGTATTTTTGTATTTAATACGCCTTGTTGAGTGTTTATTATGAGAGCAAGAGGGGCTGATCAAAGCACCAGCCTCAGCCCCAAACTTGTCAAGAAGCCACCTCTACCAAGGCAGTGTATTTGTAGGTTGAGTGGACTGTCAGTACATAGTCCAGGTCACGTGAAACCATTCCTGTCTCAATACTGACTACTTTGCACTGACACAAGGCTACATAATCAGCCTTTTGACCCTCACACACACCAAACACACTCACCTGCTGTTTGGCAGCTGTCCTACCAGTGTTGTCCCCACAATCATCGAGGTAATCCCAATAGCAGCAAGAGTAAAGCTGCAGAAGGAGACATGAAAGCAAAGTAGTTTTGTTTACTTTAACACCACCTCCCCTTCAAAATGAAAGGGATTAGCAAAGGTGAGTTACCCTGCAGATCCTTTACACAGTCAGTTCTAATTCACTACTAATTCCCTGACACACTGCAAATGATGGCCTAGCTAAGGCAGCAGTATCAGATGCCCTGATGCATGTAGTGTCAGAACTCACTGAGCTTTAGAGATCACAGCACTACATTCACATTGCCAATATATTTGACTTGGGAAAAGCAGTCACAGAAGACATGATCACTAGCCATCATCTGCTGTCTTGTGTCAAACAAGAGACAAATGCTCTGAATGCCTTCTTATCTACTCATAAGAGAGTTTAAGCAAGTTGTTCTCTATCTGTAATTTTTGCCTTTGGCTAAAAAACCTGGGGAGGCACAGATGGAAGTATTCCTCGAGTAGCAGAACCCCTCAGCACCCAGAAGCTTACCGTAGTGGCAGCAAGAAGCAGTACCGCACTATAACCCCAATGACCCACACAACAGTGAGCCTCAGGCTGATGTAGTGGAAGTTGACATTAGTCCTTGTGAGGAGGTTCCAGGAGACCAGCTCTTCAGAGGAAAACCTTTGGGTGACTTCATCTTCCACAATGGCCTCAAAGCCTTTTCTGCAGAAATAGAATATGTCGGAGAATTGGAACTCCATTCGATGTAGACCTGCAATTTCTTTCTCCATAGGCGTTTCATCTCTTTCTATGATACCTTGGGAAGGAAAGGGTAGCCATATGAAGAAGCAGTTCTATAAATTCATCATCCTCCAGAACATTTGCAGCTGTTTTGCTTCAGGATAAAAATTTACAGCCAGGAGTACTCTTATGACAGCATGATCAGATGGGTAGCTGAACACCACATACCCTTCAGTAACCCAGTTCTAGCTCCCCTTCCTATACCCCAAGCAAGCAACATACCAAGTTCTGGTGTGTAATGGAGGTGAAATAAGAAGACAAGCTATCTCCCACCACTTGACACCTCCAGTTTGGCAATTTCATCCAAGACAATTCTACCCTTCCGAAGGTGATCAAATGCATACTTGCCCTCTCCACTAACTGCTCCTGGTGCTCTGTGTATTTAAGGTGTTCCATCTCCTCCGTGGCAGCTTCCCCACTTCCTAGCCCTGAATATCCCAGCTTCCCACAGCCATGGTCTATTAAGACATGCTCTACTGCTACCTGTCAAAGCCTGGACCAAACAGCTTCCATAGCATCTGCACAAGGACCAGCCATGAACAAATGTACCCACCTTCCTTAGGAGCACAAGTCTTTTTTATAAGCACAGAGAGCCCCAATATTTTTATTTTAGTGTAAATCAAACAACAGAAGCCCTCCAGAGAACACCAGGTTTGAGAAAGTTGGAGGGTCCTCAATGTAATGTGGTCTGCTATTAATGGTTGCATTTCATTTTAACTCTGCTCACAGGATGTCTGGCAGTAGAAGAGTAACCTGGAGAGGTCAGAATCATGGTACAAGTATCAAGTATTTCTTCTCACTAGCACTTTTTTTGTTTATCTTGTTGTCAGATAAACACCTATTGGTCACTTGAGCTTTTGAAAGCAAGGGCAAGTCATGTAAGCTAAAAGATCAAGTGGGAGCCTTCTGGTAAGCAAGTCTGGCTCCTGGAACCAGTGACTTCAGAAATCCAGAATAGCATGTAACCAGAACCACCCCCGGAGATGCTCAACTAGGATTACTGAGGTCCAAGTTCAGGGTGCCGCTCTATCAAATGCTGACTAATTGCATAATCACTGTGCCCTGATATCAAGATCAATGGGTAGGGAGGAAGCACCCAACTGTCTTGAACTACAAGGACCTTTCCCACAAGTACATACCCTGCAGCACTGAATTCCCCCACAAAATCCCAAGAAAGCCTTGCCAGCAGCAGAACTCAGTGAATATACATGTATTACATGCAACATTTAGATTACAACTGATATGCGTAATCTTTCTGGCATGCATGTGTGAACACAAGGAGCTCCAAGACACACAGCTCAAATCACTGAAGTAAATACTAAACAACACCCAAGGAAGACACCACACTGCAACAAGCTTTTAGTACCTGCAGGTCTAAATTCTGCAGCCCGACTTGCTATTGCACCAGACTACTGCATAGCACACATTCCTATCAGTACCCTGTATGAGTAAAACGCAGCACACCCAAACACACATATGTACTTCAGAATCCCCATTAAACAAACAAAGCACAAAAATTCAGCAGCAGGGATTACCCCGGGTAGCATTTACAACCTGGATCAGAGCTCTACTTAGAGAGTCCTTCCTTTCCTCCTTCAGCCCTTCCCTTAAACCCATGTGCTGCAAGACACCCAAGTCTGCAGCAGGACAGCCCAGCCTCTTTCTATCCCCAGCTGCTGGGGTGGGAGCTGAGCCACAGCCCAGAAGCTGGCACCAGTGCCACTGCCCTTCCCCAGTCCCAGCAGAGCTGGGAAAGCTTCCTCCTTACCCGCCCCCACTTCAGCAGCAGCCAAGCAGCTGTTTCCCCTGGCTCATGCAGCAGTGGGCAGTGCCACCCCGCTACTGCTGGCTGTCACCCCAGGGCACCAGCCTGCTGCTGTCGTCACACCACACCCCCAGGCACCCGCTGCCTTGCGGACAAAGTACTTGAGCAGGGTGCCAGCAGCACCTGAAGGTATTATGACCAGAACCAAGCAAAGCACATGCTGCTCGAGTGATATCCTCAGACTTCTTGTAATCACGAGTAACACTTGGTGGCCTTTAATCCCTTGGCCACAGGCAGTTGGCCAGAGATATCTGGAAAGCAGCATTATGCCTAGGTACAGCAAGCAGCTCCCTCCACCACCAAGGAAAACAACAGCTACTGCTTGACTCAGTATTACAGCACCAAGCTGTCTAAACCCACCAGCTTCAGGACTGCCCAATGCTCGGGCAGCACCTACATGGACAGCTGAGTAATCATTTCTCCAGACACCTGCTGGGCCACAGCTACCCCCGTGACCACCATTTCAGCCCACTGCCCTCTGAACAGAAACCACACAAGGCAACAGCACCAGCCAGATCATCATGCAGCACAAGGGCCAGGCAGCATCTTGCCTGGGGCTACTCCTCATGCCACCAACACGGGCCTGCCCCTTTCAACAACACGTCAAATACAGGGTTTTGGTACTGGAGCCACAGGTGACATCTGCCACCTTCTCCCTTGGCTTTCCTGTCAAGGGTCCAGGTAAGGTTGAATTTGAGCGTTTTGAGGAAGAACATGTTTTTTCTGATGGGCAAACTGGACCTTCCATGTACAGTACTCCCTTCTTTCCTGACCCACCTCCTGGAGAGGACAGGATGGTCAGGACAAATGCACCAGGTACTGCACATGCCTCTCATGTCAGCCAGCACTCAACACGCACATGGGTATGCATACAGCCCCCTGCCTTGACCCTGCTTTAATCAGCTGCTCGACAACCCCTTATCACCAGAAGCTTCTCCTCCTTCAGTAAACATTGCGTAACACCATCACACCTCTGCCCTGACATCTCAGCAGATACCATGTTGGTCATGACAGACCTTTGCCTATCCTGGTCCCATGGCAGCTTCACACACATACAGGAACCTGGCATCCTGATCAGAAGTGGATCAGCTTCAAGAGCTCCCAAAAGCAGAGCCTGGCACAGGACACTACACATCTCCCCACCTCCCCACACCTCAAGTCAGGAAGAGACCAGCTCTAGCTTACCAGATTAAGAGCCACATGCAGTAGGAAAAGTTCTCATTTGTTCTTCCAACAAAAGGACTTTCTGAGCTGTGCTTCAGGCCTGAACTGTTTCAGGCCACAGCTGTGTTTGTATCCTCATACAACAAAACCTGAGCACCAGGTCAGCCTGTCATCTCTGTGCATTACCACAGGGCATTTCTGCCACCACTATGGCTCCAGCCAAACACATGCACCCAGGTTAATCCACATTCTCAGCCACCACACACATAGTACACCCCTCAGCCAAACATGCAGTTGGAACAGGTACACAGCGCAGCTACTTGGTGGTTTCAGAGGAAGGCAGCTCACAGAACCATGCACTTTCCAGGTCTTCTACCCCTAGAGTCGTACTCTCCAGAGAAAAAGCAATCAGTGTGCCTCAGTGACCAAAGGTACAGGAAGGACAGAGCTCTGACTGTGCAGTTCCAGCAGCAGTCACATTCCCTGCCCTCTCAGTGACCCACAACGTGATGGGACCCCATGACCCTTACATGAAGGAAAGTTTGCTCACTGCTTCACTCAACCTGTAGAGCACAGTAATGGGGCACCTGACAGAGTAAGGGGGCACACTACATCTGTCACACTGCAGAAAACTTTTAAAGACACTTGTGACTGATACAGAGAACTCTTCACCACCACCCAAGATGTACAAACTAGGTTACAAGTCCCATTTTGACCCGTGCTCAGAACTGCTGTGCAGTAACCTCCAGCTCATGATTACAGCTGTAACTGACAGCTAGGTCTGCTACCCACCCTGCATGCAGACAGCACAACACCCGTGTGTCCCAGCATTGGTAAGGCTGCTCTGTTGGAGATGAAACACACAACTACTTCAGTCCCCATTACTGTGCCACCTTCACATCAGCTATTTGGTAGAATCAGATAATTCACTTGTCTGCTAATGGGCTCCTGCTTGCAGCTTTGCTGCCAAATGAAGTGAGACAAAGTGCTGACATTGAAGTGATCAGAAAACAGCAAATCAGCAGCAGTACAGAGGCAATCAGGTACCAGGATGAAACCAAGTGCTGGCCCAGAGCAGCCTGGGCAAACACCAGCTGCCCTCACCACACATGCAGCCCCCACGTCCTCTCACAGCCAACTCTGACCCAGTACAACCCCTCTGACACATGCGCTGTGCAGGTTATCACATAGTAAGAAAAGCTATTGCTTCATATTTCTTCCTTTAACCTGATTTTGCAACTCTTCAGCTGTCTTTCTACAAAGGAGACCAAGAAGTTAATCCAGCAAGCAGTGAATTAACTTGAGAAGGCAGCATGTAAGTAGGAGCAGAGTAATTAGGGAAAGACATGTAACATCCAGTAGTCCTACAACAAAGAAGGCACTCTGAGCTTGTCAAACACTGTTCACTAAAAGGCAGATCTCCTTGGAGACTACTAAATGTATTCTGACGCTCTTAAGATAAAGAGTTGTCCAGCAGCCTTGCACATGGTGTACTAAACACAGGTTTCAAGACAAAAGCAAACTCTTATTGCAACTGTTATTTCTCTCAATTGAGGACAGTCTCCACCTGAAACTCAGCTTTAGTCAACTTGATGTTCTTTTGTACCCCCTCTTTTCCTCATCCCCTGGTTTTTCAACCAGTCACCAGAAGCCAGTAGGAGAAGCATTTCACTCTGCAGTACAGCTGTGGTGCCAGTATATTGCCTAATAATGTGACAGAAGTATTGCCAAATAAGTAAATATCAAAATTCATAAACATCCTACCACCCTTCTCCATACTCTCACACACATCCACCTTTCCATTTGAAAGGGCTCATCCTGCCTACTTTGGCAGGTTCCTCTGAACAGTATGACCAGATGCTGAGCTCTTACCATTAGCAGCAGGAATCTTCAGCACCTCTGGCTGGGGCTTCTTGACACCTTTTTCTATCCGTTTAGTGGCCCACTGTTGAAGAGAAAGAACGCATTAGTACCCCAGATGTAATATTCACTTAAACACTTCTACTGTAGCAACACTTCCCTGCCCTTAGACAGGGCTGCCAGCTCACCAGGGTTAACCTGCTGTCCTGTAGCATGCAGACCATCAGAAGCAGAGGGGAACGAAGCCATCCTGCCCAGCTTGCAAAGCTCCCCACAAACCTGTGTGATGGAGGCATCCAGCACCACAAAACACCCCCTGGTTTCCAGCCCTAGCAGGACTGTAGCCAGCCCAACCTGTTCTCAGGCAACAAGGCTGCCTCCACCTCCAGCTGAGTCAGCTCCATGTAGCACTGTGCAGCAGCCTGCTGCCTCCTGGATCTGGCAGGATTTTTATGTGCCTGAAGGTGGCAAGCCCTTCGCTGCCCTGAAGCCTTGCCCCTCACTTTGGGGCAGCCCTCCTGCCCTGGATCCACTCCTTCCCCACACAGCTGCACTGCCAAGGGATGCAAAGCCCACAGAGAGCTGTCTTACACAGAGAGCTGCCAGTGAAGACAATACATTTTAATTCCTCCCCCATTTAAATTTTATATGACTTCTAGAAAAGCTGTGACAGAAGCTGTTCCAAGAACACTGAGCCAGCAGAAGCAGCATACACAAATCCATTCTGTCCAGACCTCAGTGGCTCACCCTCCTCTCCCCCAGCAGTGAAGCCGTGCTTTATAGCAGCACCAACAGGCCTCGCTGACCTGCACACACAGGACTCAGCAATGTGAGACACACTGAAGTGACTCTCAGGACACAGCCCTCAAAATTGTGGCTTTCTGTCCATCAGCCTCATGGACCATGCAATTTGCTCCTCTTCCTTCCAGAGCTGTGGGGCATTTGGGGATCCATGCACATCCTGAAGGCATGGCCCCCAGCACGTAACCTTGGAGAGCAGCAGACTGCCAGTCCTGCTTCCCATATCCAGCCTCGCTGAATCACCAACTGCCCCACCAACACTATCACTTCATTTCCCAGCTCTTCTGTGGCTGAAGCAGCAGCTGTTCCAGGAACTACAACTTCTAGGAGCAGCTCTGCACCTTCCTGTTACACATCATCCTTGGCTGTGTTGCGTCATTAACTCTTGGCAAACACCAAAAGGAAACACTACTAAAGCAATAAGCCACGCACAACACCTCTATTTCTACATTTCTTCCACTACATGGAAGCTGGAGCACAGGGCAGAGGCTGAACTGCAAGTACAGTGATCTAATCACCCTCTGACCTGGCTTGAACCATTGAGTTAAGCTGTAATTAAAGTCCCCGGAAACAGGCAAGTCACTTATTACACACAACAGCAAAAATATACTGGGCTACTGCCAGAGCCACAAACACTACCAGAGAAATGACTTCTCCCAGGTCCTCCCAAAGCAATGCCTATTGCTGCCACCTTTTGTTTTGCCCACCCTGGGACAGAAGCATCCCTGGAGCTCAGAAACTACACCCAACTCTCCCTCGGGATTATTCTCCCACAGAAATCCTGCTGTGGGGAGCTCAGCTCAGAATACAGCACCCGAGAGCCTGAGCCCAAGCAGAAGGCAGTGACACTGAGGACACAGGCTATTGAGACATACCAATGTAATGCTCGAAAGTTTGCAATATCCTCACACACAACCACATCCTTTAGCACTTTGCTTAGCAAAGCAGGCAGTAAACTTTTCCCCAAGCGCATGGAAATCGCAGGGCCACATAACCAGCCACATTCCTGCAGCTCTAATGCCTTCACTCACCTCAGGCCTTGCCATCCACAGGTTGCCACAGCCCCGGCACACTGCAGTACCCTGCGACACCAAGCTCGGTGGAGTGCAGGCAAGGCCGCAGGGGGCAGCTCCCTTTGCCCTCCACTCCACTTACTCACGGGCACTTGAAATAGAAGTACTGCCCATCAAAGCTGAATTTTAACTCTGATTAAGTGAAAAGCTTGTTTACATCTAACTTGGAAAACATGAGACACTGCATGCAGCAATGCAAGTAATTTCTCTTCCTTCCTGCTAGCTAGCGATTTGGAATACCACCGCCTTTTCAGCCGGTTCTGTCCCAAAGCAGCTTCACACCACAACGAGCTATCACCATGCAGATAGATTGATGTCTCAGAGGGGAGGATATCACCTTGGCACACTGGAGATCAAAAAGCACCCTGCAACTAGGTGATGCAGCACTCATGAATGGTCCTGTAAGAGGCTTCAGAGGCAAAAAACGTATTTGCAAAAGATGTCAGAAAACATCTCATCTGCAAGCAGTAGCTGTGTACCAAGTACAACTTGCTGTGACTTCATAAAAGCAAAGGTGCAGGATGATTTGTTGCAGTCAGTCACACCTCAGCTAGGAACACAGCATAGACCTCCCCTGTTCTCCTTACAGAGGGAGCTTGTCTTTACCCTGTGTATCAGCCTTAAATATCATCTCCAGTTCAGGAGCCATGTTTGACGACTACTGAAAAGGAGAGCTTACTGAATTACTGAAGCTGTCTGAAATCTGAAGTTACACAGCACTGACTGGCTAGTGTTCCCTTGTTAAGGATGTTGGCAGGTCATACTAAGAGCAGATGTGGATAAGCTGGTTTAGGTCAGCATCCTCCTTGGACGTTCTCCACACCTCAACAGAAACACAGATTTCAGAGCACCTCCCACACAAGGGGAGGCAGCAAAGCCTGGATGCCACTTAAGTGTGTTTTGTGTGAGGAGAACAACAATGCCAAAAGGAGCAACGACTTCACAACAAGGGTAGAGGGCCCTCTGGGGTACCCATGCCATTTTTTCCTCATCCTGGGGGACACTGTAGTCACAGACTCTAAACAGGACAAAGAGCCCAGCTTGACAGGACAGTATCAAGGGCATTAGCAACATAAATGCCAAGTAGCTTCTTTTACACCTCCATGCACTAATCCATGTTTAGGACAAGATACAAGCAGAGCTGCTGCTGTTCCTGAACAGCATTTGCTTATCAGTAGTATCAAAACTGCCAGTATCATGCACTGGGAAATCAGGAGTGGCATCAGGTCAGGGTTGTTGACCAGGAAGATGCTGCAGTAATTAGCAACATAAACCCAGTGGAGGGCAACCCCAGCTCCACTGGCCCCACCTGCGTGCCAGCAGCCTTCATTACTGTCTGCTGTGCACACTGGTAGGGACCTGCACAGGACTGGGGCCTAGGGTTAACACTGTTGAGGAACTAAGATTACGCAGCAGGTGTGCTGAAGTACTGCCCCAAAAAACAGAGCTGACCCTGCCAAAGGTCATAGTCCCCATCAGACTCCTCTTCAAGAGCTTTCATTAACCTCTGACCCAGTAGCCTTCAGCCTTGTTCTTGCAGCTCTACACTCTCCTCCACCCCACAGCCCATGAAGGATGCCAGCTTCAGATACAAAGACCTGTAATTACGCTGGCCAAGGACATCAGTCAAAGCTTGCTTAAGAAGCCAATGAGTTCAACAGGAACAAGCAGGAAAAACAGTGATTCATATGTACAGGCCGCAAATTCTCCCTTTTTCTTCCCCACCCTTACGCCACATACCATAGCTCCCAACCCTGATGGCGGTTCAGGAGAGAGCTACTGCCGCCTTGAGTGCTGGGGAAGGAGCACAGCACAGCCCACAGAGCCAGGGACTATTGGTTTCACCAGTGGCACCCAAAGATCCTTATTGTCCCCAGGTTTATTCTTCCCAAGTTTAGCTTCCTTTGGGTTGCCAAGGTCATCTGTAACACCAGCACTGGGGCTTCCACCTCATAGCTACCAAACTTTTGTTACACCCTTGCCTAGTCAAAGTGCATTCCCTGCAGGGCAGCATAAAAAAAAACTATTAGAAACTTCTTTTAGAAGGGCCGCTATTAATCCCAGACAGATCAGTTACGTGATGCTAACACACCTATGACTCCAAGCACTCCAAGCATCTGCTGCACATTACCGCACTCAAAGCAAAAGTAAGTCAATAAATGTTTTTTCTGCTAACAAAGAGCCCTGGAATTGGAAAGCCTTGATGGAAGGAAGTGTGTGATTGACACCAAGAAGGAACAACGCACAAAATTAACAACTGGAAGCTACCTGAGGGTGTTAGAAATACTTCTGTTGCAAGTGATTCTGTAAGCATCAACACAGCAGGGCACCAGTAGTCTGAGGAACTCCTCACAGGAGCCAACAGCTGAAGGAGAAGCTTCTGTAGCAGTAATCCAACATTTAAAAAACAAACACATGCTAACGTTGCACTAGATATTATTTCCATACTGAAAGGGAAGCCATAGGCAGAATAAAGCAAGCCATTTTCTCTCAATGTGGCAAATCAATTCAGAAGCAGTATGTCTGTGATGGGGGAAACCAAGTTTTCTAACAGCAATCCTCTGCCATTAGTATAGTCAAGTCATGCTCTTCACTTCTTCCTCGCCTTCTCATATAGTACAGCCAGTACATGTATTTACCCACTCCATATAAAGCGGGTCAACCCCAGTACAATACTGGGTGTTTAAACACAAACAATGCAGTCAAACATAACTTCCTCAGTGATGCTGTCTGTACATGCTGCATTTTGCTTAGAATAACGTTCCTTGCCAAGGCAGCTCAGCACAGACAAAGTACTATGCACCAACTGATCTCTCTAGTATTCTATTCATCTGAAATTACTGACAAAAACACATTGTTCTTTAAATGAGCCCTTCCCTTTTCTCAGGCCACACTAGCAGCACTGGAAGTGAGCATCACACATCCTCAAAGAAGCATAAGTAGATTTATTTGTATTGGCAGGCAAAAACTCCAGTGTGAGTCCAGTATCATCCTCATCTGACTCCATACCACAGCCTCAAAGACAACTGCACACCAGAGGCATATGTCTGTGTGCCATGACAGTGTGCCAGCAGACACCACATGCTTCAGAGCAAACCCAGTTACCTAGCCCCTGGACTATTCTGCCCAAGATTGCAAAGCTGGACCCGCATAACAGATAACCTCTACAAAATGCACACAATGTTAGCTAACATAAAACTGCACAGAAATTCAACTGCACAGTCACTGTATCCTCCTATTGTGCCAACAGGGAGTTAAAAACAGGCAAGAAGAGAGATTAAATCCATACTCAGCTAGAGTCCACAGACTGCCACCACTTGGCCAACAGTTCATACACTCAGCCCAAAGGAGCAACGAAGGCTGCAGCAGTGCAATACTAAGTGTTATACGGACCCAAGGATCACACTGCTCTACAAAGATAGGAGCCTTTCTGGGAGATCCAAGGCTGGAAGCCAGAAAGAAAGAAGCCTCAGGAAGCTGCTGAGGTTGCCACAGTTGGAAAACACCTCACCTGCCTGAGACTGCTGCATCCTGACTCAACACTGCTCCAAAGCAGTCTACTGCTACTCAGTAGAAAGCCTGCAGATTCAACTCAACAGCCCAGGAAGTTTCAGACAGCACAGTTGCACAAGGCTAGCAACTATGCATTTACCACTTTCCATTGTTAGTATTATTTTTGGCAGGAAAAAGTCAGTTACAACATCTATCTTCAGGGCCTCTTGCACATGCTGCTTCGAATCAATTTTACATCAAGCTGCTGAGGCAAGCATATTCATGAGCCAAGAAGAAGGGGACACCTCAACAACATGTTCTGTGCAGTCTTCTCCCTAAGCAGGTGTCCTGATGGAACGAACACTCCTCAAGTCAAAATCATTTTGTCTACATGGCACTGATCTTATCCACCCAATAAGTGAAGCAGGTATATCTTCAGACTCTTCACCTCAGAACCCTTCTCATTTTATTGAAATATAATTCATATTGACATATATACAAATAAAAGAGAAACCTGTTATATGTAAATACATTAATACAACAACGTAACACATTTTAAAAGTATTAAAGATTAGTCTATTTGTAATACATGTTCTTTATTATAAATTGCATCTATTTATGAAGAAACAGATCACAGAACTGCACCTGTACCTCCAGAAGCAGATCTAACCACATCTCCCAAAATATATTATTTCCTCCCGTATGCATCCCAACAGCTCATACTCCCAGACCAGCAGGCCACCATCATCAGCATGCTGTCAGCTGCTTCTCTGTATGCCGGCCCAAGACACTTCAAGTCACTTTTTGCTGCTGCATTTGACAACGCTATAGTGACAATGAGATAAGAATTAAGCACGATGAACAGCAGTTTGTCACAGGTAAAAGCAAGTTGGTCAAACAAGGCTATCTCACTAGGCCATCTGCACGCTCCTTCAGGCAGACCAACCTTCACCTCATCAGCTCCTGCTATCCATTCTTAATCCCAGCAGCAACTTGTTTTTGTAGCCTCAAGTTATTCTCACACCGTTGACGCTACATAAGAAGAGATCCGTCCCACACGCTCAGAAAACACCTCAAATATGCCCATTCTCACCAGGAGCCTTAAAACACATCTACTGAAGAGATGCCATTTTGATTAGGACATTGGCACTTCTTCAACGATTTTAAAGAGAAGGACCCGTTCACTTTCTCAGTACTTTTCTTTAAAGTACCATGGATCTTTAAGGCACTGAAGCAATTTTTAAGCGAAGACCTCGGAGAACAAGACCAAGCGTGACAAAGCCTCTTCACCGTGACAAAATACTGATGTACACCGCACCCCCACGGACCCCACAGGCGATGACTTCACCTCCCCTGCTCACCATGGGGGTGCAGCCCTCCCTCCTGCCCACGAGGAGGGGGCCCCACCAGCCGCCATCTCCTCACGCCCACCCCCCCAGCCCCACTCCCAGGCGACAAAATGGTGCCGAGCGCTCTTCGCACCCCGGCGGGCCGCGTGGCCGAGCCGGGCTCCGCTCAGCGGGCACCCCCCTTCAGCCAGAGCACGGAGCGGAACCAGGGGCACCTTCACCCCCCTCACAGAGCGCAGGAAGGGGCGACGAGACGCAGCCCACCCGCCTACCTCCAGCGTCTTCACCAGCACCCACATGTAGGCCTCGGAGATGCCCAGCGAGACGCCCAGCGCCGAGGGCAGCACGATGAGAGCGAGCACCATGGCGAGCCACGCCGCGCCCAGCCGCGCCGCCAGCCAGCCCAGCTCCTCCATGGCGGGCAGCGCCTCCTCCCGCGCCGCCTCCGTTCCCAGGCCAGCCGCTGCCCTCCGCCGCCCTAAAGCCTCACGGCCGGCCCCGGACCGCCCCCGGACCGCCCCCGGACAGCCCCCGGGACCGCCCCGCTCCGCCCGGCCCGACCCCGGCGCCCCGCCGGCGGAAAAACGGAGCTGGAGCCTGAGGCCTAGCCCCGGCCCGCAGAGCTGCCTCCGGGAGGGACGCACAGACTGTGAGGTGATGCAGGCTGCACTTTTTGGCTCTGGCACGGTGTGTCCTGCGTGAGGCACCGCAGCTCTGCATATGACTCGCTTCTCCCACTCCTTGCCTCGCCTCGCCTCTCTATGTGATTCCTCCAGGGACGATCGCTGGTGCAGCATCTGTGCACGGCCACCGCCAAAAGCAGTCTCCCGCTCAGTCCGAGGATGTCAGCCAGCACTTAAGGCTTGTTTTCCCCCAAGTGTTTAATTGTGGTCGCACCAGAGAGCCCCAGTCCGTGCCACGCACACTTTAGTACAAGAGTCCCTGCGCTGCAGAGCCGCAGCTCAAGCGCTGCTCAAACATGTCAGGGCTACAAGGACAAGTCGGGTAAGAGTGCTCAAAACCAGAAAGCAGTTAGGAGCAGAAACTAAAAAGAGGACACTATTTCTGGAACCACGTAGTATTCACTACACATTCGACCTAGGGTTACATTCAAGATTTGTGTTTTGTCTGTCCCTTCACTGACAGGATGACACACAGGGCAGTTATCACTCACCCATGAATCTCAGGTACACATGGCAGAGGCCAAATGTGTTGTTTACTCGGGGCATCAGGGAGCTGAAATCTCTATCCAAAGGAAAGGTAGCAACAGTGCAGTGTATCTCGCTCCTCAGGTAAATAATGTGTGTGTGGACAAGAATCTCTCATGCAGATTTCATCTCCTTTACTTTACAATTGCCTCACTCGGATAGTAAAATCTAACATAACTGTAGAAAGAGTTGCCATATAGATACACCCATGCAACACAGATTTTTTGTTTGTTGACAGAACCTTCAAAACTGAAAATAATGGATTACTTTGATCCAGTCAGTGTCCTTGTTAACCAGTGTTTCAGTAAAGCACAAAAAGTTTGAAATGGGTACAATGTCTGTCAAATCTGATGCCATGCACCAAAGTCAGGACTTGCAGAAAGCAGAAATCCATCCATGTCCCTTAAAGACCAGAGGACAATTCGGAGACCTATTGTTCTAACATTCATTGCGAGGAACTGAGGTGTTACTTTTCCACCATAATGGTGTGGCTATTGTACTATCCCCCACTCCCCTCCGTCCTGGCCGACATCAGAGGCAGCCAGATTCTGGCAGCTCTATAAGCAAAGACTAGAAAATGAACAGTCGTCACCAGCATTTGTTCTTTTTCTCCAGCAGGGAAGATGACTGCTGGGATCCCTGCTGTCATTAAATGACAATGGGAAAAAAATCGGTAGTGAAAACAAATATTAAGGTGCAATTTCAGGCATGTCCACTCTCTATAAACTTAACCCACAGAGGCAAAAGTGAACATGTCAACAAAAACTACTGCATCCAGGTTGCCCTGTAACCTTACCTGAGTAATTCACAACGATGTTAAGGTTAAATTGGAGAAAAATCATTTTTCTTGTTGTGCTCCTTAAAGTACCTTCTTCTTTGCCTAGTACAGCGCAGAGGGAAGATGTCTGGTAACCTGACATCCTCCTTGTAATCACAGAGCTGCTGTCAAAGTCCTGTAGTGAATGTGCTGAAGTTTCTTATTGCTCTTTATCTTGCATTCCTTCAAACACCAGCTAGCTGTTGACTGCAAAAACTGTTGACTTATTTAAAACAAAAGAGTCTTTGCCAAGTGCCCTTTGTCTTGTAAAAAAGGTAGAGCAGTTATAAACCACTCATCATTTATCTACTGATAAAGTAGTTTAAAATTAGTGCCACCATTCCTGCTTTTTTCTCTCAAGTATTGGGACCATACTTTCAGCATGGGCAAGAACACTTTCTAGTAGAAAGTGCAAAGTATGAGAAAAAAAGATCCTATGAGACTATATCAGTTTTTATAAAATTGGAAGAAAACATTTTCATAAAACCTTATATTTTGACTTATTTCACACAGTGTGGAAGGCTGAAGGTGAAATTAAATGTCTCACCTTTATCTAAACCAGATTCTCCAAATGAATCCAAAAACTTTGGGTGTGTTGACTTTTTTTGAAAAATCTTTCTGGGAACTTATGAGATTTCTTAATTTTTGTTCTGTAAATAACAGCACTAATCTATTTTTATGACCGTCAGAAGAATGTATTTACATTTCTTGCTTCAAAAGCCCTGTATACATAAAATGTAATTGTGACAGTTAAACTGAATCAAATAATAAGAAAAATCACATACAACGTTCTAGTCAGCTGTAGTACAAGCGTTTTCTGAACAATTTATTTTTACATTCCTTTCGGTGTAGTTATTTTATCCTGCTTGATTACCTGTGCCTGTAGAGTTTGGCTTTGTGGTGTGTAGCTGCAAAATGACTTTCCAGGAGCAGGGAAATGCTATTGAACTGACTCGGGACAAGCATCCAGACAGAGCTGCCTCATTCAGCATCACTCTCCCTTTGCAAAGTCATTGCACGGATTTCTGGCTTTGGGTGGGTCAGATTTGTTAAGAAGTAGCTTTTCACTTGTCTCCTGTCACTAGAGCCAGGCAGCTTCAGAATATTGTGAGAAACACTCTGTAGCCAATAACATAGGCTGAGGCAAGGATCTCAGTGAAGCAGCAATTTTATTCGCAATTGCAATGGCGGGCGCCCCACAAGCAGGAGAGTGCACCTACTAGTTCCAAAACACAGTTTATACACTTTTTGATGGCAGGACCCTGCCCTGTTTCCCCACTGAGTGGGTAATCCAGGTTCATAATCTATCTGATGCTTCACAGATAATGCATGGCCTTCAGTTGCCAGCCTGTTAAATTTCAAATTTATTTTGACTTTTTTTACTGTTTGAAGTGGTAATGTTTCTTCACTTATCTGACTTGACACTGCGATTTTCACCTAATTGTTCTAAAGAGTCTGGTTGTCTGCATTTTACAAGGTTGCCTGCTAAGTTTTCTGATCACTGCAAGCATACCTCAATACCACATTCCTTACCTTTAAACAATGTAACTCTGCAAAAACAACATTTTTATTCCCACAATATCAATCAGCTTCAGATCATTTAAATATCTGTATTTTATGTGAAATAAATATGGTCCCTTAGAGCATAGTTGTCTTAGTGCGACTTTTTATCTTGTGCCATTTGGTAATGGCAGGTAGCCAGTGAGCCACTCAGGGGAATTTCGCACTCTTGCATTTGTCTTCTGATTGCAGGCAGGTCGTGCTTTCTCTCCACCATTTCATTTGCTATAATTCACTGTAAAAACTGATATGCTTTACACACTGAGGAGTCAGATGATTTCAGCTTCAGTTTATAGCCTGGAACCAAACTGGCATTTTACCTTCTATGAATCTACCTCTGATTCATGTTGCACTGACAATACAGATGTGATATACGGAGTAATAATTCGTGTCAAGAAGGTGGTTGATGTTAATAAAGAAGGGGGAGATGTGTGAGTGTGGCCATGGGGGTTGACAAGACCCAGGGTTGGTGATAACATCAGACTCTTAACGATGAGGCCATCAGGAATGTGAAGAGTTTAGAGGGAACAAAGAAGGGTGATTCAGGAGATGCCATGCCATCTGGGGTTGCTTGTTCTCCAGCCATCAAGGCATGGAAGTTGCTGGGTGTCTGCTGGTTGCTGGACAAAGTTGTTTGACCAATGAAAAGTTGTTTGAAAAGGACTGCTGTGGGGTGAGGGGTATAAGAGGGGAGCCTGCCCTCAAGATGAAAAGGCAACACGATATAATGAAGTTATGTCATCAATAAAGAAGCAGAAAGAAGGAATGAATAGGGACAGGCTAGCAGAACAGAGACCAGGACGGGAACAAGCACATTGCTCGCCTTATGAAGATCGGTTCGGCCAAACTCAGCAAACTGCTCAGAGAAGCTCGTACTGAAAGTTGCTGGAAATGGGCGCACCGGAGCTGGGAAGAAGCTCAAGCTGAGAGAAGCGGAGCCGTGCACACAACTGCCCCTCGCTGGTAAGCAGCTGCACATTATGGGGAATCATACGTCCTTAGGAACAAAGACTGGCCTGGTAACCTTACAGCTTATTCTCTTTATTAACAGACAATCCATGATCCTGAAATATGGGACCAAATTGAGGTCAAGGTGTGGGACTCTGCAACTAAAAACGACAAGGTTGCAGTGGGATTGCTCGGCACCTGGCGAGCAGTCTCTGAGGCCTTAAAGAGCCGTGTGGGACCACAGTCAGAAACGTGGGGTTTGCCAGACAATGAGGGAGCTGCGGGCACGTCCACCGATCCTTCTGCTACACCATGGGCCCCTCTGCTACTACAGCCATCGCAGGCCTTTGCTGTTCCACCCCCTGGTGACCTGGACATGCCTTTTGACCCAGGCCCTATTGGCCTTGAAAAGGTGACGGAAATGTTTCCCTCCGATCCGGGAGAAACGGGATACATAAGGCCCGAAGGCCGAGTTGCTTGACAACTTAAAGCGAGACATATTGTTCCCACGACTAGCCCTGGAATTCTCCGGTGTTTGTAATCGAGAAAAGGAATGGAAAATGGAGACTGTTATATGATCTGAGAGAAATTAATGAAGTCATGGAAGATATGGGAGCACTTCAACCAGGATTACCAACTCCAACTATGCTCCCCAGGCATGGACAGTAGTAGTAATAGATTTAAAGGACTGTGTGTTAAACAGTTCCCAGAATCTGGAAAACTTTGCCATGTTTATGTTTCAATTGATACCTTTTCTGATTGTACATATGTATAAGCGTACCCGGGTTTAGTGTGTAAAAGCAATGTTCTGTACATTTAGAAAGTTTGATGTTCGTGTGTGTGTGTTGGTAGAGCATAGACTCCCCATGCACCCAGCGCTGTTTACTTGCCTTTTATAAATATTTCTAAATTCAGATCGAGTTGTATCTTCATTTATAGCACATAAGCATTGGCAGTTGTCTTGCTTTTGCCTAGCTTTTATGGCTAGCAGCGTGTATTCACAGCTGCAGCAAACTGCATGCTGTCTCTAGCAAGGATCAGGGCTCAGAAGCACCATGCACTTCATCAACAGAGTGCCCAAGCATGTCCCATCCTAAACTATTTAAATTCCTTACGTTAGGTGTGGGAATAGAAATGTTGTTTTTGCAGAGTTACATTGTTTAGAACGAGGGAATGTGGTACTGAGATATGCTTACAGTGATAAGAAAGTTTAGCAGGCGACCTTGTAAAATGCAGACAACCAGACTCCTTAGGACAATTGGGTGAAAATCACGGTGTCAAGTCAAGTCAGATAAGTGAAGAAACATTACCACTTCAAACAGTAAAAATGTCAAAAGAAATTTGAAATTTAACAGGCTGGCAACTAAAGGCCATGCATTATCTGTGAAGCATCAGATAGATTATGAACCTGGATTACCCACTCAGTGGGGAAACAGGGGAGGGTCCTGCCATCAAAAGGTATATAAACTGTGTTTTGGAACTAGTAGATGCGCTCTCTCCTGCTTGTGGGGCGCCCGCCATTGCAATCGCGAATAAATTACTACTTCACTGAGATCCTCACCTGAGCCTAAGTTACTGGCTACGGCGTGTTTCTCACATAGGCATTATGGTTTCTAGGAGCTCTGCGATCCGGTTACAATTAGAGCCCCATTAAAAGCCCCAAATCTAGTTTTTCTTTACAACATATGGGAAAATGCGGACACCCAAAAAATGGCATTAACAGCAGCAGACAGAAACAAAGCGGATTCCTGATGAAACAGCTACTAGGGAATGGACTGAGGCAGAGACGACAGCAGCCACAGAACATGGCTCAAAGTCTGCCCAGGGCTCTCAGTGCAGCAGCCTGTCCTGGAGACAACTGCTTCAGGCACTTCAGCCTTCCCCCGCATGTCCAAGACAGACAGGGCCCTGAAGCACACCAATTTGTAGCAGAAGTTAAAAAAAGTCCAGTCTCCTGATGCCCACTGAAGTAGATTGCAAGGTAGCCCCAGGGCCATGCTTGTCCTTCTTTCCCCTTTTGGAGTTGTTCTATTTTGAGTAATCATGATATCATCCTTGGCACAAACAGTTCCCCTGCCCAGCTGAATACGTAATAGGGCTCCCGAGTCAAACTGTTCTTACTGTGCTTTTCCGTCCAGTAAGTGCTGGGTCACACATGAAGAATGCTTCTCAGTTAAACTCAAAAGCCCCAAATCCAAGCCTAAAACCCAGAAGTAATTCCTGGCTTCTCACTGTGCAAAGGTTAACTGTCCAGGACCAGACATGTTTACAGTGCCTGTTAAAAAGGGGGCACATTGGGCACTTGGGCTGCCCCCACAGAGATGGCATGCACTTCCTTTGGCTGCCCTTCAGCATTCCACCTCGCTGTCATTCCAGAAAGCATGGGCTTCACATGGCTCCTAGATTATTTAGCTGTCAGCCTCTCACACATGTTCCACGCAACCTAGAGCGTCTCAGATGTGCTTATGCAGAGGTTAGAACCTGAGTCTTTAATGCTGGCTTTAAAAAAAAAATGGAGGGAGTGATCTCCAGTTAGCAATGATGACAAGTACATCACAAGGGCAAATTTTCATGGGTGTTGAGCATCCAGAATTTTTCATTTTGGTAAGCAAAGCATTGAGTTTGTGAGAATTTGTCCTTCCACCTACAGCATGATTTTATTGCTAGGGATGTAACAGCTGAGTGTTTATATGGAAACAGTTTTTAGAAGCTCTATAGAAAGCTGTCCACCTAAACTTTTTTTCAGTGGAATGCCTTTGTGCTTGTTTTAATCACTTACTAAGTATCCTGGCCTTTATACAACAAAAACACTTAAGCACATACTTAAAGCTTAGTCCTGCATCAATAAAGGAGCATCAGAAGGCAACTGAGCAATGGTCCCTTTGGGACACAGTACAAGCACTCATGGTAAACTGACCTGAGAGCCTATCCGACTTCACTGTGGTGTTAAATTGGGAGGGATTTGGTGGGAATCTCATGGTTCTGCACATCGAGCACAGGAGGAGATGCAGACACCACCTTCAGAGAGCAAAAAATGCTCAGAAAAGACAAGCCAGCAGATGCCTGTTGGTATCGTGCCCGAGGCACAACAAAAGGAGCACACAGGGAGGATAGCACCTCCTTTTACTGTCCACCCTGACCTGAGGCCTCGCAGCCTGCCTTTCTGATGGGTTTGATGAGGAGAATAAGAGGAGAAAACACATTAAAGAATCATAGTTTGTGTATATGTATGTGTGTGTGTATGTGTATCCGTATACGATTTCAAGAGTTTGGCCATCTCTTAATAGTTTAAGCTTCCAATCTAACAAAATTACTACTTGAAATGATACTGTTCCTCTCTGTTTATGCCAGTATTGTAAAGAAGGACAAAACATGCTGCTGTGAGTAAATTAACTTACCTTTTCATTTTATTTTTACTGAAGTGCTATTAAGATTCACACTTCCCAGAACACACATTAATAACAATCTTTGTCTCCCTGCAGCATTAGACCTGCATACAGTGCTGCTGCCTCCTGGTCCCAGAGCAAGGTCTGTGTCCTGGCATGACACACAAAGCAGATGTTCAGATGAACACCAGTGTGTTTCATTCATCGTTCATAATGTGCAACTGGTCAGCAGAGCCACCAGCACACCAACAGTAATGCAACACAATGCAAAGAGAAAGGGTGTGACATTGGAGAAAATATTAAAGAACCCAAATGTCTAAGAGGGCATCTGGATAGAAACCAGCTTAAATCTTACATTTTGTAAAGGCATGGTTCATGTTTTAGATACCTTTAATAAATCTACAGAATCACAGAATCACACAATTTCGAGGTTGGAAGAGACCTCAAGATCATCGAGTCCAACCTCTGACCTAACACTAACAGTCCCCACTAAACCATATCCCTAAGCTCTACATCTAAACCTCTTTTAAAGACTTCCAGGGATGGTGACTCCACCACTTCCCTGGGCAGCCTGTTCCAATGCCTAAAAGCCCTTTCAGTAAAGAAGGGCTTTTCCTAGCATCCAACCTAAAACTCCCCTGGCGCAACTTAAGCCCATTCCCCCTCGTCCTGTCACCAGGCACGTGGGAGAACAGGCCAACCCCCACCTTGCTACAGCCTCCTTTAAGGTACCTGTAGAGAGCAATAAGGTTGCCCCTGAGCCTCCTCTTCTCCAGGCTGAACAAGCCCAGCTCCTTCAGCTGCTCCTCGTAGGACTTGTTCTCCAGGCCCCTCACCAGCTTCGTCGCCCTTCTCTGGACCCGCTCAAGCACCTCGATGTCCTTCTTGTAGCGAGGGGCCCAAAACTGAACACAGTACTCGAGGTGCGGCCTCACCAGAGCCGAGTACAGGGGGACGATCACCTCCCTAGCCCTGCTGGTCACACTGTTTCTGATACAAGCCAGGATGCTGCTGGCCTTCTTGGCCACCTGAGCACACTGCTGGCTCATATTCAGCCGACTATCAACCATCACTCCCAGGTCCTTCTCTGCCTGGCAGCTTTCCAACCACTCATCTCCAGCCTGTAGCTCTGCTTGGGGTTATTGCGCCCCAGGTGCAGGACCCGGCACTTGGCCTTGTTGAACTTCATGCAGTTGACCTCAGCCCATCGGTGCAGCCTATCCAGATCCTCCTGCAGAGCCTTCCTACCCTCGAGCAGATTGACACACTCACCTAACTTGGTGTCATCTGCAAACTTACTGAGGGTGCACTCAATGCCCTCGTCCAGATCATTGATGAAGATATTAAAGAGGACCGGCCCCAGCACCGAGCCCTGGGGAACGCCACTAGTGACTGGCCTCCAACTGGACTTGACTCCATTCACCACAACTCTTTGGGCCCGGCTATCCAGCCAGTTTCTAACCCAACGAAGCGTGCGCCAGTCTAAGCCATGAGCAGCCAGTTTCTTGAGGAGAATGCTGTGGGAGACGGTGTCAAAAGCCTTGCTGAAGTCAAGGTAGACCACATCCACAGCCTTTCCCTCATCCACCCAGTGCGTCACTTTGTCATAGAAGGAGATCAGGTTCGTCAAGCAGGACCTGCCTTCCATAAACCCATGCTGACTGGGCCTGATCGCCTGCTGGCCCTGCAAGTGCTGCGTGATGACTCTCAAGAGGATCTGCTCCATGAGCTTCCCTGGCACTGAGGTCAAACTGACTGGCCTGTAGTTTCCCGGGTCTGCCCTCTGGCCCTTCTTGTAGATGGGCGTCACATTTGCTAGCCACCAGTCAACTGGGACCTCCCCCGATAGCCAGGACTGCTGATAAATGATGGATAGGGGCTTGGCCAGCTCCTCTGCCAGTTCTCTCAGTACCCTTGGGTGGATCGCATCCGGCCCCATTGAGTTGTGCACATCAAAGTGCCATAGCAGGTCGCCAACCATTTCCTCATGGATAGTGAAGGCCACGTTCTGCTCCCCACCCCCTTCCACCAGCTCAGGGTACTGGGTATCCAGAGAACAACCGGTATTGCCGCTAAAGACTGAGGCGAAGAAGGCATTAAGCACCTCCGCCTTTTCCTCATCTCTTGTAACTAAGTTTCCCCCCGCATCCAGTAAAGGATGGAGATTCTCCCTAGTCCTCCTTTTTGTGTTGATGTATTTATAAAAACATTTTTTGTTATCTTTAACGGCAGTAGCCAGATTGAGCTCCAGATGAGCTTTGGCCTTTCTAATTTTGTCCCTGCACAGCCTCGCTACATCCTTATAGTCCTCCCTAGTGGCCTGCCCACTTTTCCAAAGATTATAAACCCTCTTTTTTCTCCTAAGCTCAAGCCACAATCCTCTGTTCAGCCAGGCTGGTCTTCTTCCCCGCCAGCTCGTCTTTGGGCACGTGGGGAAGACCATTCTTGTGCCATTAAGATTTCCCTTTTGAAGATGCATATATATGCATATCTTTATATATGATATACATGTATATAAGGTATATATATATGCATATCTTTATAATCAATCACAGGTGCATTCCATGAAATAAGATGAACAGAAGAATGACAAATGGAGTGGTTATATAAGTACAACAGTTTTATTGGCTGTGTCTATATACCTCTATCTCTTGTAAAGTTATACATCATATGGGTAAAGGGGGCTGCCTCTAGCGATATATGATCTGCTTTTCAACCTGATATGCAAATATGCAGTATTTTCTCCAATATTATTGTATTTAATATGCACTGCTATGGTTAACATTTCCCCACACACATCTTCCTTTCAGTCAAATACAAACAGCAAGGGATATCAGCTGATGTCAATCATGCACAATTGCACCCAAATCATGACTACTGATTAGTAAAGCAATTATCATATTAAAAGAGTTCAGCGGGGCTCAACATACTGTAAAATTAGAAATCGGTCAATACCACTGCCATTATATAGAATAGTATTGATTGGATATACTAAATGCTAGCCTTGATAACAATTGATCAGAATGAACTCTGCTGACAAAGAAGTCTGGTACACTAATTGAGGAGCCATCGTTAATTAGAATAATAAATCAAGAAGGAGAAGGAGGAGGGGAGAGGAGAATGGCTACAAAGCCTTTGTATCTGTACAGCAACAACAAAAATAGGAGAGCCAAGGAGGCCTCTGTCTTTGTACAAGCTCCACTAAATCCTAATCCTGCATTTCCAAAACCAGATGAAACATTGAAACCCTCACAGATTATCTCCATAATTTGTTTCAAAACTGGGAATTATGTTTGAAAGCAGGTGAACAAACAGGATTTTCCCTGCAGGATAAACATTGCCAAAAGCAAATCATCCACAGAAACTAGAAAACCCAGATGTTCTGCCTGTGATCAATCTGTGACCAGTCAAGTAGACTGGTCTACTTGAAATCAAGACTCTTAACTGTGCACATATGCAGGATATATTCTCTAGACACCCTGAAGCTAGAAACAAACACCTCCTGTAAAGGTGCACAGGCTGCTCCCCAGGTTTTCATTCAGGGTAGGCCCCTTCAAGGGGAAGAGAGATAAAACACTGCAGAGCCAAATCTGGAGTGATCCGATGACTGCTTTCACTGCTGCTCAAGGAAATCATACTGGCAGGAACAAGTTCAGAACATCGTGCTTACACTGCCTTTGCCAACTTCCTAGGCTTGCAGCACTCAATTTCCAAGTACATATCAAAGCACAGGGGTTAGGCCCACACCTGATTTTGAAGCATCTCAAGGACAGAAGTATTTCTGGGTTTGGTTTGTCACAGAAAAGAGATGGCCTGGAGAAACCCCATGCAACACTGGCAAACTTAACTTGGAACAAGTATAATCTGCTTTTGTACTATAGTGCAACTGATGGTCAAAGGTCTGGTGTTTGGGGCATGAAAGTTATTTCTATGTTTTCACTGTTACCCAGAAATGTAGGAAAATAAACAGGGTTATCCATCACATTTTAAGGCATCTCCACAGCAAACGAAACATTAAGGAAGTTATACAAGGGAGAGTTTTCTAGCGCTAAGTAGACGCCACTAGATGGCAGTCTTCGAATTACCTTTAAACGCTTTAAAGCAAGTCTTATAAAAGGCATATATACAATTACCAAAACAAATTCCTAAAATAACATCAAGTCCATCAAACAGATGCAACACAGACTGGCTCAGGTAATTAGGAGCAAGGAGGCATCTCCCCTTAACGTGGAGCATGTCAGCTTAAACCAGAGAGAAGAGTGCTGCAGATGTTCCCAAAGGTTTGCAACACAGCTGCAGAAAGACTTCTGGAGAAAATGAGACCAAGAACTCACACGGAGATACATTACAATGAAAGACTATTAGGTGTTTTAACCAACTGTGACTTAATTCTCACAGAGTCCAAGAGGTCACTAAGCTGATTAGACAACATAGGGACACGTATCTGTAACATTACAATTGTTACAATTAATTTATGATACTAAATCTGAGCTGTACTCCTAGTAAACAACAGGTACTCAGACATCCCTTAAAAGTTACTGAAAAAATACGTATATATAAATTATAAATGTCTCCTAATTATAAAATTATACTGCAAAACTGTTGATCTATTTTGATATTTGATTCACATAAATTCTTGGAAGCCCAGGAAATTTAGAGAAGCTGCCTAAAACACCAGCTCAGAGAAGTTAAGGCAGTGGCAGTCAATTGGATGTTACACTGCATTCACACTGGAAAGTTTCAGGTTACTTTTACCCTTTTAGAAGAGCGGCACAATAGACTTTAAATGTGATAAATGGTCATGTCCAACTAACCTCATCTTAGTCCAGAAGTGAAAACCCAGAAATATGCACCAGATGCTCAAGCTGTTTCAGTCTCCACATTTCATATAACAGGAGGAAAACATTAATCATTTTTACAAGTTCTACTTCCCACCAAGGAAGACTTAGGCAATAGTAATGCAAACATCCTAAAAACTCTTTCACTTCACAAGCTTTGGTGTCAAAAGCTTGCCTAGGGAAGGAAAGACAATAAAGACCTCATAACCCTTTCTGGGGTTCTGTGAGTGGCCCTTATTTATTCAGAACCACAAGACTAAATGCTAGCTGCTCTTGGCTTTCTGGCTGCTCTTGGCTTGGACTGGCGCACGCTTTATTGGGTTAGAAACTGGCTGGATAGCCGGGCCCAAAGAGTCGTGGTGAATGGAGTCAAGTCCAGTTGGAGGCCAATCACTAGTGGCGTTCCCCAGGGCTCGGTGCTGGGGCCGGTCCTCTTTAATATCTTCATCAATGATCTGGACGAGGGCATTGAGTGCACCCTCAGTAAGTTTGCAGATGACACCAAGTTAGGTGCGTGTGTCAATCTGCTCGAGGGTAGGAAGACTCTGCAGGAGGATCTGGATAGGCTGCACCGATGGGCTGAGGCCAACTGCATGAAGTTCAACAAGGCCAAGTGCTGGGTCCTGCACCTGGGATGCAATAACCCCAAGCAGAGCTACAGGCTGGGAGATGAGTGGTTGGAAAGCTGCCAGGCAGAGAAGGACCTGGGGGTGATGGTTGATAGTCGGCTGAATATGAGCCTGCAGTGTGCTCAGGTGGCCAAGAAGGCCAACAGCATCCTGGCTTATATCAGAACCAGTGTGACCAGCAGGACTAGGGAGGTGATCGTCCCCCTGTACTCGGCTCTGGTGAGGCCGCACCTCGAGTACTGTGTTCAGTTTTGGGCCCCTCGCTACAAGAAGGACATCGAGGTGCTTGAGCGGGTCCAGAGAAGGGCGACGAAGCTGGTGAGGGGCCTGAAGAACAAGTCCTACGTGGAGCGGCTGAGGGAGCTGGGCTTGTTCAGCCTGGAGAAAAGGAGGCTCAGGGGCAACCTTATTGCTCTCTACAGATACCTTAAAGGAGGCTGTAGCGAGGTGGGGGTTGGCCTGTTCTCCCACGTGCCTGGTGACAGGACGAGGGGGAATGGGCTTAAGTTGCACCAGGGGAGTTTTAGGTTAGATGTTAGGAAGAACTTCTTTACTGAAAGGGTTGTTAGGCACTGGAACAGGCTGCCCAGGGAGGTGGTGGAGTCACCATCCCTGGAAGTCTTTAAAAGAGGTTTAGATGTAGAGCTTAAGGATATGGTTTAGTGGGGACTGTTAGTGTTAGGTCAGAGGTTGGACTCGATGATCTTGAGGTCTCTTCCAACCTAGAAATTCTGTGAAATAGAGGGGAGGCAGCTCCAGCCTTCCACCCAGGGTAGAAGCAGGACAGCCCCAATGCGGTTTAAGGCTGCAGACCTCTCCAGGACCCACTTTTGTTCTCTAAGACTCTGCATTCCACCATAAGTTGATTTTCAACACAGTCCACTATCTTAGGCATTTCAGAAGTATGGGATGAACACACCTAGTACCATATTGATGTGTTTCAGTTTCATTAATATGATAAATTTGTGCCACAGCAACAGTTGGCATCACTTATTTAACTCAAACATAGATACTGATTAGCAGCACCAATTTTTAAAACAAAGCTATGTTTTACAATGCAAGACTTGCCCACGCTGACTAACTGTATCAGACAGACATCAGATTTTATTTGAAAAGAGGCCACCCAATGTAAAGTTGTTTGGTTAAGGAGGTGAAGGGCAAATACATTAAATTCTGTGTGTGATTCCGTGTGAAATTCTACTGCTGCTATTTTGTTCTTCTGAGGAAGACAGCTGTAGACTTCTCCAAGGTGATGATACATCTTGTCTAAGTATCTTTTTTTTTTTTTTTTCCTAACTTGTACAAGATAACTTACAATGACATTTTTTGAATGCCTGATCCACTGAAAAAAATTCTCTCTTCCATCTAGACCTATCATTTGGCACAGTTAACCACAAGGCCCTGCTCTATCTGCTTGTGCATAAATATGGAATAAACAAGGACCTCAAACAATTTCAAGCCTGGTTCCTGGGAGACTGGCAGATGAAAAGGAAGTAACACAAACGTGAGTTCTTTCAGTGAAAGGTCAGCATTTCTTAGGGAATAAACTGCAGTTCACCAACTTCCCACTCACAAATTATCATGAGAACATGATCTTTTACTGCTAGCTTGTCCTCCTGCTGGAGAAGGAGAACATACTTATCCTTGGTCATTGGGAAAACGACCAGCTCCTCCACAATGTCAGCACTCTGAGGGCAGTATACAACCTCAGCTAAAAGCATTTGCCAAAGGCCACTGCTGATAAATACAAGTGAAATACAGATCATGCACAGAGTATCAAGAGGAAAGAAAGGGGTAGATAAAGGGTAGGTTAAAAAAAACACCACTGAAAGACCAAACATTTCTGCAAAGCAGGGTGAGACAAAGCAATCTCTATTTGAAATCAGGCTGGTATTTTTACCAGCAGGTAAACAAGCACATTTCATTGACAAGTCATTGGGTTCATCATTTGCTTGAAATGTCACCTTTCTGTATAAAAGTACCTACTTGTCACAGTTCTTAGCTTCTTTTGTCAAGACAGCCAAAAGATGGCAGAGAAAACAGACATACACCCCAACTGAGCCCACTCCTCCCACAGCGGAACAAGAGACACATAGTACTTGCAGGTTCAGAAGTCTAAGACAAGTAATAATGATAACAAGGATCACACATCCAAAAACTCTTCTCTTGGTAAACTGGGGAAGCATTGCAGGACAGGAAGAGAGACATGTCATCAGCTCCTAACATCTTGCAAAGCCAAGCCCAACTGAGAAATTCCTTTTCCAGCAGTTCTTCCTGGTTTCCCCATCTGTCCCCAGTTTTCATCTGTAGTCTTTCATCTTCCATCACTGAGCAGGATGAAGGAACATGGTAGTGTGGAAAGGATGCTCCCAACACTTGTCTTAAACCCTTACATACAACTTGTATCTCCGTTAGGCACCATTCATATAGAAGTATTTCCAGCTGTAATCTCTGACACACTGAAGAAGTAGTTACATGGATAGTTCATTACAGCATTTAGGAGTTTTATGCCAGGAAACTAAGATAAAAAGCTTAATGGATAATGGAAGCACAGCTTCCTACAGACAGGAAGGAGCAGACCTCTTTCCTGGTAGGAAAGCCTGACACAATTTTCTTCTGCAGACATTCTGCTAGCACTCTTCCTACCTGGTTGGCTAATACCTTTTTAAACAGGCTGTTTCTCCTGCTGTTTATACACAATATTGAAGCTGGAACCAACTGACCCATAGAGAGTATTCATGTACTTAGAGAAACTAAAGCCTGGGATGATACGTCAGACCAGGCCACATAAGAGCAGAAGTTCTCTTCTACTTCCTGTATCATGCAGCCATAGGAGAGTTACCACCTCCTTCAGCAGTCCTCAAACATACATATTAGTTTTTAACACCTAAGCCCTAAGCTCTCCATGGCTGGGCAGTACTAAATATGTGTATTTGTGATCCTCTGTCTCTGCTGAGACCTCACTCAATGGGCTGCTGTAATGTAAACCTTATTTACTATCCTTACTGGCTCGTGTCTTAAAGCAGCTTCAGCAAAGTAACACCTATTTGTGTGTGCTTTCTAAGTGACATTCAGATCACAGGAATATATACATCTCTGATTCTTAAAGTATACTAAGTGTTTATTTCTGGATGGTAGGCTTGTGACAGCAACCAGCAGCCTTCACATCAAGTGGTAACACAAGCCAGTGGCTGTCCAGCAATAATTACAACAGAGCATAACAGAAGCCATGACATGGGTTTTCTTTAATTTGCACAATGCATGCAAACGGACACAAAAAGGGATATAGCAAAGTCACTAAATATATATTTAAAATTATGATATATTTTCCTAGGTCATTCTCTTTGACTTTCACTAATTTATCCCTTTGTCACACAACCAGGCATCTGGGACATGTTGCTAATTGCTGCTGTTCTGCTGCTGATCAGTGGGACCCTGGAAATCTTCCTGCCTGGCAATGCCTTGTCTTGGGACATCGAGAGTAAGGTCAGCAACTGCCTCTTTCCCTCAGACATCCAACTCTTCACCTCCAACTTGCAATTCTCAAAATGTTTTCTTGAATTTCTCTGTGCCTCCTCATATAAAAGGTGTATCTCTACAGCAACATAGTGCCTGCAGCTCACAGGAAAACAGTTAAAACAGCTCACCCATACAGTCTGGGAAGACAGATATGTTTTATTAAAAGTTAAGAAATTAACAGGTAAGTCTTCAGGGTAACTCAAAGATTTCTTAAAATGGCATTTTAATTAACCTAAGTAATTTTATTACCAATTCTTCTCACTCATCATTGCACAGAATTTCTCAAGTATGTCATAAATGTTCCTATTTTTAAATTGACGGCTTTGTTTAAAAAAAAAAAAAATACTCTCTCTTCATGGCTTCCCTGCTGCATTATATGCAAAATAATTTATAGGGACAGCAGGAAAGGATGTGGGTTTTAATATTAAAAAAAAAAAAAAAAAAAAAAAAAAAGCCAATTTTCTGTGTAGTTAAGTCTTGTCAAAAAAAAAAAAAAAAAAAGAGATAAAATAAATACCATTTAATAAACATTTCCATTTCCCACAGATCCATTTTCTGTTACTATCTGGCAATATTTTTTCTGTTGCTCTTCCTTGAAAGACTCTTTGACCTTTTTTCTTTTCAGTCCTCCATCCCTGAAAGATACAGATAAGAAATTGTCCTGAGTTCACTTCAGAGGCAGAAAAATGTTATGATATTTATATGACATAGTCACAGCAACTTTTACTCTAAATGCTGGCTTTTGCAATGCAACACAAATGATCAGTACTGCCAAAATCTATCACGTAATACAACAACAGCCTTCCTTTAATCCAGGGTATAACGGGCAAAATATTTATTTTCACCAAATTATGCCTGCTGGCTGGATCCACCTGTCAGCTCTGTTTCTCTTTCTATACTAAATCCACTTATTCTAGTAGAGCTGTTAGCAGAATAAGGTACTATTATCTTAGTCTGAGTCAGTAAGGGGAATGGACTACAGTCAAAGAAAAAAAAAAAAAAGGAAGAAATTTTAAAAGGTTTAAGTTTTAGATTAAAAAACATCTAGATATGTTTTTAACTCCACTTCAAAGGTGTTCAAAGTTTCCTCATACCAAGGAAGTATAGACATTCCTCCTCGAGCAGCAATGACAGCCTTGACTCTGTTGGCGAAGTGAATGGCATCTTCTTCTTCCTAAAAAAGACATCAATGATTTGCTGTGCAACTTTCTCACTTAAGTAGGCACCTTTTGTCAGAGAGCTGACACTTTTGTTTATGCCACAAGACAAACAGGTGCTGCAGTAATATTCCAGCTGATCCTGAGGAATGCCACCTGGCAAGTCGGTACACTGAGTCTGTCATGCTCAGTGCCAAGAAGAACCAAGTGTGAGGCTCTGTGGTTTCCGTGGCAATCCAAAGTAACACACAGAGCGAGGTCACAGGTCTGGCCAGAGCAGGGGATGTATCTGCACCCAGGACCACAACATCGGTCTAAACCCAAGAAGCTGCTAACACATTGACAAAATCACCTCAGAGGAGACGGGGTGCCTTCAATAGAGCTGGGGCCGGGTGCATTCAGTGCCAGTGTATTATCATGTTTTTGCAAGGGTCTGTTTGCCTGAACTGCAGAGGACTCTGAAGATGCATTACAGCAGCCTCCCTGCCAGGATGAAGGCAGGGCAAGGGGTGGGGTAGGCAGTAGCAGAATGCACACTGCTGCAGCAAAGGTTTTAGCCGTCAGCTTCAGGTTGGTGCCCAGAGCTGATATACCCCTGTTATATGGCTTGCTCTGCTGTTTCAGGTGTCCCACAGGATCTCATTATGAAAAAACAAAAAACAAACAAAAAAAAAAAAAACAGGGAACAGAAATGACTGTAAAGAAGAAGCAAGCTAGTGAGAGAGTGCAAATCCTTCTTTTAAAGTTTTGCAAGCTTTGTAGTGTTAGCTGCACAAAGATAAGCTTTTTTTTTGCAGCCATCAGGTATGAACGATGACTGTAATTCAGTTGTCCAGCTACAAGAACTCTGAGATATCTATTGCACAGATAAATTACTATGCTCTAGGAAGCTTACAGCCTTCACAGATATAAGCTTAATTTACTCCAAAAGCACACCATGAATCCTAGAGAAGGAAATGCAGATCTGTATTAGGATGGCTTTCATTGTGCTAATAGGCGCTCTGATTCCCAACCTTGGTTTAATTTTAGGACTACAGTGTCACTGCCTGGCCTTTTTCCATTAGATTGTCAATAATGATTTGCTAACATAATGTGAAAAACAATGCGGGTTTCCTCTCAGAAACCTATGATGAGCATTTCCAACACACACACAAAAGCTTAAGTACCTCTTTGACCATTGGTGGCAGGTACCACACATTACAGACAATAGCCCAGCTGGTCATCACATTAAAAGTATAGGTCATCATGGAATACTTTGTGCTATTCCAGAATGCGTCTCCAAAGCGGGGGTCATACTGGAAGACAAGAAGAACAAGCATGTTCTGCCTTCTAACTGGTATGAAGAGATTTAAGGCGTATACGCAGAAAGAATGTTAGGGGAAGAGGTAGAGTGACTGGGCTAAAGCTATTCTGAAAGCCTTGCAAGCATCAAGAGAATAGTGCAATTACTAGTATCGTGCCTTTATCCCTCAAAAGCCAGTAGGCCTAGGACAAAAGGCCAGACAGAACTGCACAAGCAGCACAGCATTTCCAAATGTACTTTTCAGGTTGCTAAAGATGTTCAGCAAGCTGTTTTCCATACTGCACTGGGCTGCAAGACATTTTGCATCATGAAAAGATTCAGTTGTCTCAGGACTTGCTTAAGTGCCTTACTTCCACAAAACAAAACCCCTTTTAAGGTTTGCACACAAACAGTCTCTCTGACTTGAGAGCCATCTGCAAAAAGTCCTTCCATGTTTGTGCAATTGCAAATACGTTACCTTGATTGCTACTGGATGGATGGTCCCTCCCACCTCAAAACTTCCCTTCTTAAACATCATAACTGATGTGTTGTTTACGCAGGTGCCTAGCCAGAATGGAAACATAGAGAAGATATCAGCAAATGAATCCTACACTGCCTAAAGGAGACCTAAGTTGATAGAAAGAAAGCACGCTTTTGTTCAGTACCATAATCCCAGAGCCCATTCTCTCTTTCATTATGCTACACATAATGACAAATAGACTGCCATAGAACTATTGTAAAATATTTGAATCTGACTTCTCATATCTCATAAGAGCTAATTAATTCTACACACTAAAAATAGACATCTCAGTTATAAAGACTGGATATGACAAACTGCATTCAGTGTAAAGTGAGGAGGGCAAAAAAATCTATGCAGTTGTTTCCTACCTTCTGGAAAAATTAAAATGGGTAATTTGGCCTTATCTTCAATGTGTTCTCTAATTCTGTGAAGACAAAATAAAATTTTAGTGTATACTTCGTTTTCATAGAAGACTTGCATTTGAATTTTGTTAAGAATCTAAACATTTGCCATCTTTCTATCATTTATCTGCAGTCCTGGCTCTCAGGGGAGGTCCCAGTCGACCGGTGGCTAGCAAATGTGACACCCATCTACAAGAAGGGCCAGAGGGTGGACCCAGGAAACTATAGGCCTGTCAGTTTGACTTCAGTACCCAGGAAGCTCATGGAGCAGATTATCTTGAGTGTTATCATGTGGCACTTGCATGGCAACCAGGCGATCAGAGCCAGTCAGCATGGGTTTATGAAAGGCAGGTCCTGCTTGATGAACCTGATCTCCTTCTATCACAGTGGATGAAGGAAAGGCTGTGAATGTGGTCTACCTTGACTTCAGTAAGGCTTTTGACACCGTTTCCCACAGAATTCTTCTAAAGAAACTGGCTGCTCATGGCTTGGACTGATGTACGCTTCATTGGGTTATGAACTGGCTGGGTAGCCAGGCCCAAAGAGTCGTGGTGAATGGAGTCAAATCCAGTCAGAGGCCGGTCACTAGCGGCGTCCCCCAGGGCTCAGTACTGGGGCCAGTCCTCTTTAATATCTTTATCGATGATCTGGGTGAGGGCATTGAGTGCACCCTCAGTAAGTTTGCAGATGACACCAAGCTAGGTGCGTGTGTCGATCTGCTCGAGGGTTGGAAGGCTCTGCAGGAGGATCTGGATAGGCTGCACCGATGGGCTGAGGTCAACTGCATGAAGTTCAACAAGGCCAAGTGCCGGGTCCTGCACCTGGGGCGCAATAACCCCAAGCAGAGCTACAGGCTGGGAGATGAGTGGTTGGAGAGCTGCCTGGCAGAGGAGGACCTGGGAGTGATGGTTGATAGTCGGCTGAATATGAGCCAGCAGTGTGCTCAGGTGGCCAAGAAGGCCAGCAGCATCCTGGCTTGCATAAGAAACAGTGTGGCCAGCAGGGCTAGGGAAGTGATCGTCCCCCTGTACTCAGCTCTGGTGAGGCTGCACCTCGAGTACTGTGTTCAGTTTTGGGCCCCTCATTACAGGAAGGACATGGAGGTGATGGAGTATGTCCAGAGAAGGGCAACGAAGCTGGTGAGGGGTCTGGAGAACATGTCTTATGAGGAGCAGCTGAGGGAGCTGGGGTTGTTCAGCCTGGAGGAGTCTCGGGGCAACCTTATCGCTCTCTACAGGTACCTCAAAAGAGGCTGTAGTGAGGTGTGGATTGGTCTATTCTCCCACATACCCAGCGATAGGATGAGGGGTAATGGGTGAAAGTTGTGCCAGAGGAGGCTTAGGTTGGATGTTAGGAAAAACTTCTTTACCGAAAGGGTTGTTAGGCATTGGAATGGGCTATCCAGGGAAGTGGTGGAGTCACCATCCCTGGAGGTCTTTAAAAGAAAGGTCCTTTAGATATGTGATATGGTTTAGTGGAGGACTTGTTAGTGTTAGGTGAAAGGTTGGGCTAGGTAATCTTGGAGGTCTCTTCCAACCTAGATGATTCTGTGATCTCTTATAGGTGAAGCTCTTGTCCAATAACTCTTTGCCAGTCAATGGTCTCAGCAAGGATTTATACTAGTTTCAGGCCTTGATCTTAGTGTTTTTCTCTTGCTAAATACATATATAGGTTTTTTATAAAACTGTACCCTCTACTTATGTATCATCATATTGACCCAATTAAAAGGAAGCCCAAGAATGGCTTCTTATGGCTTCTTATGGCATGTTAAAATCTTAGTTCTAGCAATGAGCACAATCAAACCTTTTTATTCCCCTCCCCCCCCTTTTTTTTTTTTTTGACTAAAACACATGGAATATATTAATGTTTAATTCTTTCCAGGTTCCTAGCATCAGATTTACATATATATAATGTTTCTCCACATCTAGAAAAGAGAAAGGCCACTGTTTTACTGCATTTTCTGCATCACTTAAGAACCACTTTTGTTAAAAAAAAATAATTCACTAAGCAGATTAATGATGCAGATTAATCTGCTGGTTTTCAAGATATCTATGTGCATTTCCTATGAATCAAGAGCATACATTTCCTGTCCACTCTATGTTAAAACGCATAAACAAAACATCAGCTTCCAAAAAAAATAATCAGACATCAATCCAGTATAGGGGGACCAACTCCCTTTTAAGGACTAGCTGCCATAGATACTTGCTTCATGTTAGCTGCATTGCACCGTATGTCATGATAATTTTGTGTGACTATGAAGATTCTCTGTGAACACCTAAAAGGCTAACAACTGCTATACTGAGTCTTATCCTTCTCATGGCCTTCAAGTCCAATACGCTGTCTCTGCCAGAAATCAGCACTGCAGGCCTTTAGAGCAGTACAGGCAACAAACACACATGAACACTTCTCCAGGATGCTCTTCCAGCTTCTACGAGCTAGGTGGTACCTGGATCTTTTTTTCTTTGCTTAATTCCTTCTTCAAATTTCCATATGTAAGACTGAAGAGGACAGAGGAAGTTGCTAATGGGCTGTTGCTGGCTCCCTCAAATAGCCTGTTGATCTCCACAAGCAAACAGGTAAGCCTAAGGTTAAAGTTTCATATTGTTGGCAACTATCCCTTTATCCCATACTCATACCAGACAAAACCAGCTTTCTGATGCTCAGAGCTGATGAAAAAATATATCAGGGCAAGGCATGTTCTGGAAAGATGTTCTGTCAGAACTGCAATTTTGGTCCTGACATCCAGAATCATCACCCTTGAAACTGAATGAGCAGGGTCCTGCCTGGGGCAGGAAGACAGATTGTTCCAACATGAAAATTCCCAGAGGTTACAGGGCAAACGATTGGAAATTCAGAAGAGGAACGCTACACACTGTACTTTCGTTGATGGAGTAGTTTAAAACCTTACACAGGCAACAATCTACAGCTGCCTGCCACAAAGAGATGCAAGGTCAGAACACTCTCAGCTCATGATGGGGCCTCAAAATTAATTACTAGACCTGACAGGACAGTTAAGCAAACATCTCACTACCTTACTTTTTTCTCACCAGATGACGATCTTTCATTTCTGAACGTTCAAACAAAACATGCTGAGTGGTTTGCATGCAAGATTTCTGAATAAGTCCCAGAAGCCCTCCATGTACCTGGCCAACCTGCAAGCCAAAAAATAAAAGTCACTAGCAAAAACACACAGATATTTTGTTGAAAAAAATCTAACTAAAGATGAACCAATTTCTGAGCTTGCACACAAATGATACCAATTCTCTTGGTCAGAAGTGTGCACACACCTACCTGTGTCTATTACATCACAGTCCTAAATGGGAGATTTCGAATGCTATAAAATCCCACTCTCTCTGCCAGTAAGCTCATCCTCTTGTCCAACACTGCATCTACGAGCATCTCAACATTACCGGTATTTACAAGCTCTCTTGTTCATACCAACGAATAGCATCCATCACTAGCCAGGATTAGAACATCTACTGGAGATGTGTGGTTAGCTACACAGATGCCTCCTTTCCGTGGTCTGTTTTCCCTGCAACAACAGGGAAAGTCTTATTTCATGTTTATTCTCCAGACTGCAAGCCCCATCAGGTAATCTATCCAAGGAATGTACATCCACAAAAGAGACCCTCAGTGACAATAAAATGTCATGCACATACCCTACCTGTACATTCATAGCAAGTGGAAGAACAAGATGATTTAAAATACTAATATTACTCTGAGGTGTGTTAAAACCTCTGTCTATCATTACAACAGCTAAGTCATCTTCCCCCATACTTCTGAGAGTCCCTTCGAATTTTACTAGTTTTCATCAAAATCAGTTTCCTTATATCCAAGAATATGCAACATCACTGGAAAAGGCATTTTAAATGGATACATGAACATTCACAGAGGAACATATCGAAGACTTCTTGGACACTAAAACTTTCAAGTCAAAAAAAAAAAAAAAAAAAAAAAAAAGGATGGCTTTGGTTCCTCTCTGAAATACCAACAAAAAATATTTCAGAGGGCTCTATTGCATAAATCTCAACAACTCAGCAAGCATATTAGAAAAAAAAATATTACTAAATTACCATCCATAAGTTACTACAGATGAGTGTGAAGACTTAGTCTCCAAACAGATCAGCTAGTAGAACGACTGAACATTTTACAGTGATGTTTTTCTATGCAATTACATGTTAATAAGAAATAGAGAAAAACACCTATTTCTACAGTGAAGAATAGAGTACTAGTCCACCTTTGTGTACCCTGCCAATACACAACAGAAAGCACGGCAGAGCACACAGACTTCTTCACTGAAATCAAGACAGACAGAGTCTAGATGACCTATAGAAGCTCTATAATCCAAGTAGCAGTGTAATAATGGAATAAAAATCTTTCTCTGACACTGGAGACATCCAGTACTGTACAAAATGCCTAACAAGCAAGAGCAGAGTTGAACCACTCACCTGTTGTGGAACTGAACAAGACCACTCAGACATCGGATACCTAACGCAGCACACGTCATCTGAACCTGGTTGCTCAGCCAGCACTTAACCCTAGAAGAAAGGAAGCTGTACATACATTTCTAGTTCTGTGTAGTCACTCATAGAGCATTATAATGCAAACTTTCCAACTTGCTCTCAATTGCCATTATTACAAAGACCACGCTAAGAGGATTTATTGCACTAACATCACCACATAGGAGATTACTAGTTATCAGAAGAGTTGTCAGTCCATTCTTCTACTCAGATCTGTTCTAAAAGGACCAGATTCAGAGGAGAAGACGTTATGAGATTATAGATGGGGCTTTGTTTTATAGATTTTCTCTGAAAGCTACTTCTATTGATTCATGTATTAACATTAATTAAATATAAAAACCTTTAGCTATTGAATCCCATTTAAGTTGCTTGCACTGACAGGACATAACTTTATCAGAGTCTCTATGCAGAATTGCTCATGGTAGATAATTAACTCGCCCTGTTCTGACTCAAGTAAAACATCCCTTTATTCACTGTTCTAAATGGACTCTCAGCAGTACCTTCCTGGGTTACATTACATGTCTGCTTTCAGATGCCATTGCTGTACTTCTCGCACAGAATGCTCCATGGCTTAGCAGTAGACTAAAATCACCCCACAACTGTACATATTAATCTTCCAAATTCAAGTTCACTTATGTTCTAATGCCCTAAAATTCAGCTCCTTGGAGAAATGGAAAGAGCCCTCAGCAAACACCTACCTGCCATTTGGAAACTGTCCTACTACTGTGTTTGCAGAGATCAGCAAGAGGATGCTGAGGAAAGCCAAGCAGATGCTACAAAACAAAATAATCATTGATAAGAAGCAAAATGGTAAATGTAATCTTAACCAGAAAACCTTTTAACTCTGTGATTCCTTTATAGGATGTTTCTCTCCACCATACATAGCAATAAATTAGCAATAGAAAGCAGTTAAGGCCAATGGGATATGAGCACAGCTTTTCATTCAGTTACTCCTCCACTGAGTACAAGATCTTGTACTACCCAGTGCCAACCTTCCAAAAAGAACTAAGCCTTGATCTCAAGCCATCTGGTGGTAAAGAACCCATCACAGGAGTTCAGCGTACAATCTTCCTCTCTTATTCAGACAGGTAAAGTCAATGAATATAGACATTTGCATGCTAATAAAAAATACAGAACATAAGAAACATACATCTTCAGCACTTTTTTTTTGTTTTTCTCTGGGAGGTTTTGATGGCATCCTGGAAAAAAAAGTCTTGCTACATTCTCATTTCTGCACTAGTCAATAGTACATAATGTTACAACATCCATAAAAAGTGGCATTTAAAAAAAAAATCCCAGGAAATTACATCTGGCTCACCGAAAAGGCATCAGGAGACAGTACCGAATCAGGATCCCAATGATCCACACAACAGTCAGTTGCCAGCTGACACAGTGAAAGTTGGCATTGGTTCTGCTGAGGAGATTCCAGGACAGCAGCTCCTCTGAGGAGAAGCGCCGTGTGACTTCATCTTCTGCCACTGCCTCACATGCCTTCTTGGCAAAGTACATAACGTCCCCAAGGTGGAAGTATTCCCTGTGGTGGCCAGCCATCTCCTTTTCCATGGATGTTTCCTCTCTCTGGATGATCCCTTTGTAGCAAGAAACAAAGAAAGAAAAACAACAAGGCAACTACATGAGGAAATGAGTGTTCCTTCCCCTTAGTAAAAAAACTGAAATGATCATGATTTTTAGACCTGACTCTCCTACCACTCTGAGCATCATAATTGCATTGGTAGGCTTTGCTTATGTACTGGCATTTACAAGTTAATTCTCTAATCCTATGCCATATCACAGTAAACCACTAAGATGTTGAAGAAAGGAGACAAGTGTTCAGAGTGAGCTGCAAATAAAAGCCTGAGCACAACATCTACTTCACTGTCATTTATCAAACAACTGAAGTACACACAGTTCAAAATGTCAATAGATTTGTTGAATGAATGTCAACTGTCAAGATTACAGATCCCTCCTCTTGTCTTGACCCAAAGTCAGACAGTGTTAATATTGTTATTTTTCTTGCTGATGGTGTATAGTTTCACTTTTTCCATACTAGCTTCCCAGCTGTAACAAACATCTTCCTCTGGTATTTTTTCTCAGAGACATCTCCTCCCCATCCCCTCTCCTTTAAGGGTTGCCTCACTACCAAGAAACATGAAAGCATCTAGATTTTTTACAGAGTTATACACAGAGTGACATGAAAACACTGCAGAAGAAGAAGGAAAAAATCATGTTTCATATTTGTAAAATTAACACCTCAAAGGACAGCCACACAGCAAAGCCTCAGTGATGATTGCTGAGGTCAGAGATCAGATTCCTACCTGCCTGGTTAAAATTACTAAATTGCATTGTTTCATGTCAGCTAATACTTGGTACTTTTTTTTTTCTTTGGTTGGTTTCAGCTTTTGATTTTAAAGGGGGAGCATTAAATATGCATTATTGAAAATTAATTTAAAGTGCCTTAATCAGCATGCTACTAATAGATCGGAATCTCAAAACTTCCTCTAGTTACTCTTCAGTCAAACCTTCAATGCACAGGAAATCATCAGTCCTGAAAGTCACCAGTTCAGAAACCAAATAGTCTGTGTGACTAAAGAAGAAATAAAAGGAGGGAAGAGAAAAAAAAATAAATTACTGTCTCAAATTCTATCCCTGTGCCTAAAGAAGAGTGCCATCTGTCTGTGATCCATGAGATGGTGTAGCTGCTTTACTTGAGACTTGATCTTTTGCATGCTGGGAGGTACAAGAAGCAAGAGAAAACCCATAAAGAGCAACATCACGTGCAAAAAATTCTCACTCCTGATCTTGTGCAGACTGAACTGACGGAGTCAGAAAGTATAAAATACACATGGGCCAGCTTCCCAAAAGCTTATCAGCAATACCTTTCTCTACTTACACTGGTCTCTTGAATGCCTTTTATTCAGAAGGCTCAATCATTCATAGCTATCTTGCCTATAATGTACTTAAGGTCTCTTTTGTTGGTTTACAAAATCAGCAATTACTTGCTCATTGAACTTTATCAACTTTTCTTTTTTTTTTTTTTTTTCTTAATACCAGGTGCAATTTATATACCTGCTCACTTTTTCCTGGGTAAGATATTAAAACATCTGCCCTTATACAAGATGAATAGTGCTGTGTCACCTTCATTCTTACCATTGGAGATTAAATTTTCAAGTGCCAGCGCCTTCTGCATTTTTACTCCCTTCTCAATCTGCAGGGTGGCCCACTGTTCCCAAAACAAGAAAAGTAGATGTTGATGGTTTTCATTTTGTTATTTCCAGGTAGTCTGTAATGTCCCTATGTGAATTGTCTAAGCTTCCTTTATTGAAGCTAGGTCTCATGTATTTCAAAATTCAGCCCAAAGGCTGTCTTGAACACCTCCTTTTTCATTTGTTACACTGATTACCTGTAGCCATTGTCGTGAAAGATCATTTAGTTCAAACTCATTTTCAAGAGACTGATAATTTTATTTTTTCTTCAGCCAAATTACTGAGCTATCTACGAGACTCTGTGAAGTCCACGAGTCCCAAACTCTCTCTTCCCTAGTCAGCTTCAGGCAACACAGTGATGCACAATAATATCACTGACATTAGAGACATTCTGGAATAAAAGACCTGAAAAAAGATTTTAAAGAATAAAAGACATTATCTTATCCTGAGGACATCTGTGTCATTTGTGTTAACAGAAGGCAGTAGATGGATCATTTCTTACCCACAGCACTTCTGAAGCATTAGTTCTGGTAATCAGCTTTTACCCTTCTCTCACTTTACCTTTTTGAGAAAAAACAAATTTCTCCTCCCTGTGCAGACTGGCACTAAACTCAATTAGCAAGATCAAATATACCAATATGCCTACTTCTTAAAGCTTTACATTGGCACATAATGATTTCATAATACTTATATAGACATACAAATAGTAGCTTTCATCAGTACTAGATCCTCCTCTATTTAACTCAATATATTTGACCAAACAAAGAACTTAAGGTTCTCGTGTGTAGGCTGTGATCATCTTTAAGGCATCAGTGATCCACTCAGCACATGTCCTCACCTGGTATGAACTCTTCCATCAGCAGGAGAGTCCAGCCTTCTACTTTGCAGTAGGCTCTTGCTGAACAGTTTATTTCCCATCTTTCTGGCATGTATAACCATTTACCTCACCACACAGCTTGATCACAAAATTTTCATCACCTGGCACACTACTAACTTGCACGTGCCTTTAACTTCAACTACCTTCTTGCTACCCTCAAGTTTTGCATGGTCCCTATCAGCTCCTTCTGTAGCTATCAAAGTTAAACAAAATAATAATAATAATAATAAAGGATAGTTTATGATGGTGTAAACAAGATATTGTAGTTCCTTCAGTTGACATTTGTTACTGGCCATCTTAAAAACAAACAAACAAACCAAAAAAAAAAAAAAAAACAAAGCAAGGAAGCCAAATAGGCACAGTGGTGTGATATTTGCAACTGCATAAAATCCATCTGATATAACACTACAGAAGATAAAATAAATTAAAATAAATAAAATAAAATAATTTATTTTAATTTAAAATAAAATAAAGACATTTGGCTTATCTATACTGGAACATTTTATTAAAACACAGCATAAATTTAAAACACAGCAGCTGTTCCAGAAAGCAGAAAACCAGTTTATCCCTGGGAAAGCTGAACTGGTACATTAACTGTCTCAACCTGTCACAATGCATGGTGAGTCACTCAGGAGTGGGGACCTGGGGGGGTGTCAAAAAAGCCTGCAGCCCACACACTGAGACATGAAAGAAGATTTGAAAGAAGATAGTGCACAGCAACAAGAAAGTTGTGATAAAAGTGAAGGTAGGCATGTGGCAAACTTAAGCCATTCATTAAATTCAAACTGGTACTGTTTAATATCTTTATCAGTGACATAGACAGTGAGATCGAGTGCACCCTCAGCAAGTTTGCAGATGACACCAAGCTGAGCGGTTCAGTTTATACCCCAGAAGGAAGGGATGACATCCAAAGGGACCTGGGCAAGCAAGAAAAGTGGGCACGCATGAACCTAATGAGGTTCAACAAATCCAAGTACAAGCACTTGGGTTGGGGTAATCCCAGACGAGTACAGACTGGGAGAAGAACTCATGGAGAGCAGCCCTGCAGAGAAGGACTGGGAGATTCTGGTGGACAAAAAGCTGGACATGAGGCAGCAGTGCACACTTGCAGCCCAGAAGGCCAGCTGCATCCTGGGCTGCATCTGCCCCTCTGAGGCCTCACCTGGAGTACTGCATCCAGGTCTAGGGCCCCCAGCATAGGAAGGATGTGGGGCTGATACAGCGGGTCCAGAGGAGGGCTGCAAAGATGATTAAGGGGCTGGAGCACCTCTCCTGTGAAGAAAGGCTGAGAGAGCTGGAGGTGGTCAGCCTAAAGAAGAGAAAGCTTCGGAGAGACCTCATTGCAGCTTTTCAATACTTAAAGGGGGCTTACAAAAAAGATGAAGAACAACTTTTGTTAAGGGAGAATGGTTTTAAACTAAAAAAGGGGAGATTTAGATTAGAGGTTAGGAGGAAATTCTTCACTGTAAAGGTGTGAGACACTGGCACAGGCTTCCCAGAGAAGCTGTGGATGCTCCATCCCTGGAGGTGTTCAAGACCAGGTGGACATGGCCCTTGACAACCTACTCTAGTGCATGGCACATCCCTGCCCTCCAAAGCAAGGCTAGATCAAACTTAGATCAAAAATTCTAGATCAAACTTTGGACTGATCCAGCAGTGTAGTTCCCATATTATTTTTTGTGACACCTGTATGCTTCACTTGTTTTTGAATATGAAATAAAGCTTTTTGAATGCCCTTGTTTTGTACAGTATTGAGACAGAACTGTCTGGCTGGCCTTTGTTGCAAAACTGTAATGAAAGGCTGTTTCAAATATCTTACAAAACCATGGGTGTTGCAACTAACACAGACCTTAAGAGCTGAATGGAGCAACCTCATTCCTAAGTTTGCTGACTGAAAGACAACCCAGGAAGCAGGCTTTCTTTCCTCCCACTTCTCAGCTGATGAGGACCCAAGAAGCCCAAACATCCTTGCAGGTGATCCCAGCTGGAATTCTGAAGACTCCAACACTCCGTGGGAGGCTCTGTCATTACCTTCTGAACAAAATGGGCATGAATAATAGTACATTATGTTAATTACTCCCTTCATGGTACATAACATTGTAAGTTACACAATATGGAATGATAATTTTTAAAGTTTTCATTTCTTCTTTTTTTTTTTTTTCCCTCTCTCTTCTTTTCTTTTTAAGTACAGCTTGGTGTGTTGTTCTGTACTCACTTTTTCTGTATTGCGTAATAATTCATTTCTGCCTCTTTTTCTTTCCGTTCCCATGTTTTACTACCTCTTCTCCTGTGTCCTCTCAAAAGCTTTTTCTAATCACTCACCGCACTGGGTCTTTCAGTTCTCTTCTTAGCTGTGTTCTCATGGGTGGCAAAGGCACAGTGTTTAACTTGGGGTGATTACTCCACATTCTGATATAATTCCCAAGAGAAAGTCAGTGAGTTTCCAGTGCCAGATAAAATCACCAGCTGTGATCAAGCACTTGAGATTTTTTTCACCTAGCTTCCCAGTCTAGTCTCCTTTCACTGTACATGTGTTTGTGTTCTAGCTGAGAACAAGAACCCAGATGATCGGGTGATCTGTGCGCTACATGGCAGGGCTGATGAAGATGTGCAGACAGGGATTCTCCACGTTCAGGTGTGGAAAAGCACTCACGACTCTTCTGGCTGCCCTTCAAAAGGCCAATGAAATAGGTTGAGAAAAGGCTCAAGCAGTTGTCTGGAGTAAAAACAAAACTATCATTTCTTTGTTATGTGATGCAGTGGCTAGCCTGGGATAACCATGAATTTGAAAGCACAGAAGGGAGGTTCTTCTATTAACCTAAGGGTTGGCAATATCTGCTTGTGCTCCAGTTGGAGTTCACACTGTATTAGCATCCTCAAAGCATGGGTGAGCCCAATACTCAAGTAATACTCTGCGTAGCTGCTCAAAGAAGTATCCACCATAGGAGCCAGCTAACGCCTTTCCTACAAATGACTGCTTCTCAAAGAACTGCAATTCTCCTGTTTCATACAGAACCTCAGGTCTCAAAAACACTCCAGAAGATCCTAGGGAAATGGAGCTACTGCTGTCTAACATGCTATTGCACTCTCCACATGACTGGGATCTCAGTGTGTTTATTTCATTCTAACAAATAGATTTTTTGCAGCTGCAGCAGTAAAGAACCTGAACTACATTCTCAGCATAGCTTTGCTGCAATCATCATTACAGACAAGTAAATATGAAGTTTGGAAAAAATGTGTTATTTCACAAAGAAAAGCTTATGTGCCTATGGTAGAGAATGACCCTATTGGAAAGGATAGCACTAACCATTTCAAATCCATTTTTAATGTTTTCAGAAATATCTTAAAGACAAATGAATGGTAATAGCAGCGATTATGGGCTACCAGTTAAGCAACTGAAATATTACTGTTCTGGAGTTCTTTTTCTATTATACTATCAATATGCTTGGGAAAACAGAAAGAAAATAAAATTATGTCTTGTTTTGGAAAAAGGTTTGTTTTGTTTCAAAGAAACAAATATCTAGATTCCTTGCTGGAGAAGAAGCAAAGGGTAAAAATTCAAGTCTCTCCAGACAGAATACAGAGCAAAGATACAAAATACATAGATTCTAGCATGCTCTTCTGTTTCAGTCATTGTTTTCATTTCTAAAGCACTTCAGTGAAGTTGGAAAAGGAAAAAGAGGTACCTCATCATATGTCAACATTACTCATAGCTTACAAACAGATCTGCAAACTTGAGCTCTCAGCAAATTCACTAAGGGCTACAGATATCTTGTCTTTGAAAATGCAACTTTGGAAGAAATATTATTTGATATTCAAATCCTCGGTTTCCTTGTCTGCTCTTCTACTTTTCTCAAACTGCCAAAACCTGGAGGAAAACAAATCATGTTTTCCTTCTGTCTCCCAGCTTGTGTAGTTATTTATATCTATACGAAGCAAATACAGTGTTCTCAGATGAGAAGTTTTCCGTTCACTTCACTACACTATATAACAGACTGAATCAAATGCATGACAGTGGAGAATCCAGTCACAGTGTCCAAGTTTGGATTCCTTGGTAAACTACTAATCAGTTGTTAGGTACTCCCTAGAGCCCTGATATTCCTGGGATACAGTCATTACTGTGCCGATACATTCCTAGGTGCCTGGGCTAAGGACTTTTGGAGCAGCTATTCAGCAAGGCATCATACTTCACCACTAGGGCTAGCAACAATTCCTGAGGATAGTTTTTGTGCATCACTCTCTGAGTAAGATCTCAGGCAAGCAGGTAATGGCATGGCTAGACACAGGCTGACATTTCACAAGGCTATCAGTCAAGCTCTCTGGAAGGAGCCCCAGGACTTCCAGAAGAGGTCCAGCACCTACACGCACAGGCTTGAACCCAGCACGTCCCAGAGCAGCGTGAGCCACAGTAAGAGCAGAAGGAACCTGACCTTCCCTCTGTTCTCTCCCCTACTTCCCACCAAGATATATCTCAGCTACTCTGGTAGCATGAGAAGCTCTTTGCACAATTCCTCAGCAAAAAACAGCTAAAATGAATCAGAATATAAAAGCACAGGAAATTTCCCTTCTTTGCCTTCAGGACAGCAGGGAAACAACTTTCAAGCAAAGAACAAAACCAAAAAATGCCTACAAGGAACCAGCCTGAACCGCAGCACACTGAGTTGTACTCTGCCTGTTATCAGCTGTTGCAGAATTGGGAACTATACATAAGAGGATATATTTGACTGCAGAGTGATTAATTACTTTTTTTTTCTCTCTTTCTCTGATAAATCAATCCTCAGCATTGTTTAAGCAAGACTATCATGCTTGCAACCTGTTAGAAAAACTACGGATTATGACAAAAACATTTAATGCCCTTTCCAAAGAGAAGTGTCTTCCTACAATGAATGCCTGCCACGACGTGGCAAATTTCCTTTGTAACTGGTAAAAGCACGGGGTAGGGGAAGGAAACAAAGCAAACAAACAAAAAAAAAAAAACAGCACAAATTATTTCAGTATCTGCCAACTGCAGCAGCAGAGCTGTCCAATGAGCTCCTCAGGTTTGTGCCTGGTGAATTCAATTCTACATAAAAGTGACACAAGCCTTTTTTTCAGGGTACTAATAAGAGTTAAAATCAGCATGGCAACAGCTGATAAAAAAAAAAAAGAAGCACAATAGACTATATTACATACACCCCCTGCAGCCAGCCATTTCCCATTGATATCAACATCTGAATCAAGTATCAACATCTAAAGTTCACAATCATGACTGCTATGCTAAATTCAAACAGCTGAAGCCAGCTCCTGCCATAGAGCTCTTAATCAGTACTAAAAAAGAGACAAAGCTATTTTAATAAGACAGAAAAAAAAAAAAGGCAAGATAAGATGTATGTAATATTAATCATATCACATTGCCATGAACACATTCTGCTGCACAAATGCTCCAGCAGTCTAATAGCAATAATTTTTCTGCCATATGTAGAAGTATACTCACAAAAAACAGTTTTCTATCAGAAAAGACAAAGGTTATATATTGGAAAGCTGAAATGCTTTAGTGTTTAAAAAGATAAATTGACAGCACCTACTTCTTGGCCACTGATGGGCATAAAAAGTCAGACTTGAAAAATGACATGCAATCCTGGCTTATCAACATGCCCCAAAAGCTTTCACTGTTATCAGCAGAATGAGGATCTTAGCCATGACCTGTTCATCTCTAGAAAAATTGCACTTTCGGAAGGTGGCATGTGTTCCTCAAGTTTTTTACAGCAGAATTCGTGACTGCTCCATCACACAAATTTATAAATGGAAGAAAAACAAACACAGTCTGTATTCTTACCTAGAAGAATACTCATTCATGGTATATAACTGTAACTACCAAAACAAAACCATTAAGCTTACATCTACAATACATTTTTGTGTTACTTAAAAACTCTCATAAACTAAAGCATCATTTTATTGATACTTTACTTTCCTGAAGTATAGCATGAGGTATTCTAACGAGACTGAATTAGAAGCAGTATAACATGGAATCTCTAACATAAGAAAACCTCAAACTGATTCTAGACTATAACACAGCATTTAACTAGATATCATTAAAGACAACATTTGTGTAACTTAAGAGCAGGAAAAAAAAAAAAACAAACACACACACACACACACAAAAAAAAAAAAAAACACTTATGTAAACATCTCAAAGTAAATGGAAACCTCCTTCATGAGTTTTATGGCATCTGTATCAAATAAACAGATTTTTTTTATTATTATTAAATATGTCCTGTAGTAAAGATGTAACTTTTTAACACAATTCTCAACTTACCTCTAATGTTTTTATTAAAATTTTCACATAGATGTGAGAAATCCCCAATGACACTCTAAACATGGAAGGCAACAGAACTAACACCACAAACAAAATCAGCCAGACTAACAAAATTTTGCCCTCTGTAAGGGCCTGTCTGTTTTCTTCCATGCTTGCTCCTTCAAAATGCCAACCTGCTGGCTTTCTGAGAATATTTGTTCATCTGCAGTGGAGAATCCAGCGAGCTTCAAAAGTCAGAGGCAAATAAAAATTACACATTCTAAAAGCCAAAGCTATCCCTAGGAGAGAGCAGCTGCCCTCTAAACCTGCCACCAGAGATGCTCTCAATGATAGCATAATTTTTAGCTTTTATTCCGCCCTAACTCCACCCACTGCCATATAATTGATAAGCATTTACTCATCAGATATAATATAGGGTAGAAGAAAGATAAAACAACCAAGTAATAATATATGTCAGGTAATAAGGTGCTGCCAATATGGAAACTTGACAATGTGTCAACTAGTTTCTACAAGACGTCCTGCCAATAAATTACAGAACAATTCCAAATAGGCGTGGTTTTCAAGCCTTGTCAAATGTTCTATTCTAAAAAGTAATGTACATGGAGCATTTCCACAAATTAAGCTTGATCAAATTATTAGCTTCTTTGGGCAAACTTTCTTCTTCACAATGGAACGACTGTCTTGTTTCACTATCTCACCACAAAAACCAAACTGAAGCTTTATTGGGTTTGTCAACTACTCTTTTGTGTGTGTGTGTGTGTGTGTGTGTGTTTTTTGTAATAACTCTGAGATGTAAATGTAAATTGCAGCAGGCAGGAATCAACAATAGAAGGGAATAAAACCTGCTCCCTCTGTTGCTCTACAAGAAATTAGCCAAATTATATCCAAATTATATTACAGGGTTACAAAACGTACTGTGGTGAAGTAACAAGTCACCTATCTTTGCATCTATCCAAATGCACAATTTAAATATGCTTGATAAGCAGGTTTCTCCTTCTATCCTATGAGATGCCAATATTTAATTCAATTTAATTCAGTATTTTGAGAAAGACCCAGTTCAGCCCCTTATCCTGACCCCTCTCCTCTCCTTTCACATGCATCAGAGAAGAAACTAAAAAGTTAATAGCTGTATCCCTAGAACCTAAGGGGAGCCCATCAGCTGCTCATTTACAACCTGATCGCAGAATAAGCAAACAAAATTGTGGAATGAACACTCTGGGCATAACTTCCAAAGCAGTTATATGCTGGTCCACGCAAGACCATTCCTTTGCACGCAGTTACATTTGCATGTTTGTCTGGAGCAGGCGCTGTCTGTTCAAAATGCCTTCATCCACGGGTACCACAATCTGGTTTGTGTGGTGAAGCAGCCTCACTGCATGCAAGCAGGGTTCTTCAGGAATGAAAGCAGACCCAAAGACACACTCCAGAAAATGAGTACAATATGCTCCAGTCATTAACAGAAGCACAAGAGTCAGAGTGCATTGCATACCACTAACTCCTTCTGTTCACACCTTGCACTCAGGGACACACAAGCAGTCTCCTCACATTTTACAAGCTCACGATACCATGATATCCTTCTTGTGCCATACCATGGGGTGAAGTACCTTTTGTATCTTCAGATTTGCTGCTGAATGTCAGTCTTCTGATCTTCATAATTCCACTGCACCTTCTTCCGCAATCTAACTTTCCTTTTGCCTCTTAATTTTCTACCTGCCTTTGCTAACCTATTTCTGAGCCTTTGTATCTTCTATAAGACATTGCTGTTTGATTTTTTTTAACGTTTTCTACCTTCCCATGGCTTTCTCTCAATGTTTACCTCAAACCCCTTACTCTGCCGTCAGGCTGGTGCTGCCACATGAACCATTACCCACTGTTCCTCACCCCTCTCACCAAAAGGTATAGGCTCATCTGGGCTTCTTGAGGAACAATATTTCTTTGTCAAAAATAAAAAGCTTTGGTCGCTTGTTCCTCTTTAGCTACCGTTCTTTACATTCTCATTTATGGCCTCGTCCCACAGCAGCTTGTCATGCGTTCCCTAAGGCAGCACAGGGTAGAGGGTTGTGGATAAAGGGATATCAATTCTCTGGCACAACACAGCTCATCTGAACAGCTTTCAGCTTCAGCACAGGGCATTGGCATGCACAGCGTCTGGATGTTAAAAATTTTGTGGGCGGGAGGGTGGAGGTAGTTTCTGGGACCTAATGTAAGGCAGGAAAGGTGGGCCAAATGAAATATTGATAGCCCATCAAGACATAACAGGAAGGTGTAGCAACAATCTTAATTGGATGCCTTGGCAATCAGCCCGTGCATGGGAAAGAGAGATCACTTCTTGAAAGGAGAGGGAGAAAGACATATTTCTCTAACCTCAAGTTTCCCCTCCTGAATGAGGGATCATAACATAGAATCACAGAATCACAGAGAGTGATAGGGATAACTGTTTTCCATCCTGTCAGAACTTGCCTTCTGCACTGCCTTTCTAACCTTTACCAAGTCATATTCCCCTCAAACCACAGCAGCAGCATGACACTTGAATTCTTCCCTTCTACCTTCTAGAAAAACAGAGAGCAAGCAACCCTCCCCTGCTCACCCTTCCACCCCTCTTGAATAATGGGATTGCAACCCTTTGTCAGCTATAACTTTTCCTATAATTTTCCCTGGGAAACCGTTCAGTCCAAGACCTTTGAGTCCTCCTGGGATCTGCTCTGACAGCTATCATGGGCATATCCCCAAAAAGCAGAACAGGTAGCAAAGTCATGCTTGCTGAGATGCACCACTGGGGTGGGAGAGGGAAGAAATAAAACAGGGCGTTTGGGCAATCTATTGCTTTTCAGCCAACATGTCACATTTGCCACACAGCAGAACATAATTTCAAGCTTTTGGCCAACCACACAGGCAAATGAATCCTTTTTGTGGCCATGGAACATATATCTTTATACTGACTTACCAGTCTTAAAGAGGTTACTTATGACAGAAAGAAATTATTCTGAAGCTTCATCTTGCTGGCATCAGATCAGTCAAACCTGACTCTAATGCTTATTTACTGCTCTTAATCCATACAAATGACTTTTGGCTGCCTGAGAAAAATGGGAGACATTGGTATTTGTAGTTCTTGAGAAAGAGATACATACATTGCCCTCATCTCCATCATTTTCTCTAAAACCAAAAGATCCGAGTGTAGGCAACAACTGATAAAAATAATGTGTGACAAAACTCAACTTTATCAAAAAACCTCAACTTTACCACTCAACTTTATCAACTCAGAAAATTACAAATGCCAACATTCATCTGTGCCAAAATACAGGCAAAGCTTCGGCTTGAATCTGATCTATGATATGATTGTTATGAAAAGAAAAAAAAAATGATAAGATCTTTATGAAAAAATTCTAAGTCAAACCCCCAGCTGAAGGGATGCAAGACACAGACTCCTGATGGCTATTTCACAGGAGAAGTTTATTGCCCTTTTTCACTACTACATATACTTTCCCCATAGTCCCACGTGCTCTCCGTGCCTGAAACTGTCATACAATTGGTTAGAGACCCTCTGACAAACTTCGAGCCAACCAGCAACTGGCCACTGCCCAAAGCTCATCTTTAACACTGTAGCCAATTTACATTATCTCAACTTTGCTCAAGTTTTTGTTTCTACCGCTTGTTTCCTCATTATCTCTAATTCAGGGATGTGTGAAACAGCGCAAAGCCACCTGCAAATTCTTTTCCCACACCCAGCTGCCCATCTGCTTTTAAGAACTGCTTGTACAAAATTCTAGCATGATAGCACTGATAAGCTTTGTTAAGCTTAACGTAGCTAAATAATAGTACTTAGACTTCAGTGAGGCCATATATCCTGAAATGTTGTCTCTGATATGGGGTGAAAAATGATTACTTAGGAAAAAGAATAAAAACATGGAAAATGTGCACTAGTTTTCAGGAAGCCTGCAGTGACTACCGCTCAAGAAATTCCTCAGCCAGATGCAGTTGCTTTGTATTTAGTAACAGTTATAAATTTATTTTCTATGAACTTTTCCAGTCTCCTCTCAAACCCACATAGCTTTTAGTATTCATAGCTGATTGTAGGAAGTCATCCCTGATTATATTGTGACTTTTAAAAAAATCACCTCTTTTTGTTTGAATCTGGATCCTGCAGATTTATCTGACATCCCCTGCTTCTTGTGTCAGAGACTGAACAAGCAATCCCCAGCTACACTTACCAAGTGTATTTGTAATGTTTTCCACGTATTTTATAGATATCTGTCATATCCACCTCAGTCATCTACTTTCAAGGGAAGACAAATAGGATAATTAGTCATTCTTTATACAGAAGCTGTCTCATACCTTTCATTATCCTTGCTGCCTTTCTCTATACCCTTCTTGAGGCAGGACCTGGAAAACCATACAAGTCATCTGACTGCAAAAAAAGTTGGGATTTATACAATAACATGATGACATTATCTGTTTTGTTTTCTAATTTCTAACCCTGACATTGCTAACACCTGATCTGCTTTTTCAGCTGCCAATGAGTTGATGCTTTCATGAACTATCTTTTCAAATCTTAAAATCTTGTCTGATACTAGTCAGTTCAAAACTCATTGTTTTGTATGTGAACTAATGTTTTTTTTTTTTTCTCCAACATGCATCACCTTATACTTACAAGCCATGTTATAGTATGGCTGCTTAGTTTTCTTACAAGCCTTTGTTGAAGGAATTTGTTGAAAGGCTTCTGTAAATCCAAGATCAATCAGATCACCCTTATCCACATGTTTTTTGATACCCTCCAAGGATAGCCTTATGTTTGTGAGGCAGGACTTCCTTTTAGGAAAACAGTTTTAACTCTTCCCAGATAAGTCATATTTATCCAGATGTCCACTGTTCTATATTAGAGTTTCCACCTATTTGTTTTATGTAAATATTGGACTGACAGGCTTGTTTTCTGAAACTCTCTTGGAACATTTTTGTTAAAAAATGCCACTCTGTAGTCTCAGGTAACAAGGCACTCTTAAGTAAGAGTAATCTGTTGCAGCTTCAAATTCCTTTAAAACTCTGTGTGATTGATCTTAGTGCCTATTTCATTTTGTTTGCCTACAATCACCTACAGACACTTGTCCATATAGATTCTTATGATAATAATCATTTATGATTCTGAACAGTTTTACTGTCAGTGGATTTACCTAAAATCTAATGTATATCAACCAGCTCTGTCTTCTGGATTCAGAAGACATTCCAGCAACAGAAAAAGAAATAAGACGTATGTTATGTTTCATTCCACAATAAAAGAAAAGTGGTCATTTCAGCTACAGGTTCCTACAAAAGTACCCTAGGTCTGTGGATTCTTTAAAAATGCAAACCTTTTCACCCATTCCTTAGTAATGAGAAATAGAGAGAGGGAAAGAGGATATCATGACCTCTAATTTAGAGGCAGCATTTTAGTGCTGTAAATACCTGAATGGTAAGGATTTCTCCTTTTTGACATTTCGTTATTTTCCTATCTGTTTTTTTTTTTTTTTTTTTTTTTCACATAAAATCAACATAGGCTAGTTCCCTAAAAATGTCCATTTTAACAACTTTTGAGTAGATTCTAGCTGTATCATCTGTAAACAATTTAATAAACTATGCAATTTATTGTAGTATGTGGTTTTAGCCAAATGAGAGAATCAGAAGGGAAAAGGAAAAGGAAAAGGAAAAGGAAAAGGAAAAGGAAAAGGAAAAGGAAAAGGAAAAGGAAAAGGAAAAGGAAAAGGAAAAGGAAAAAAGGGGAGGGGAGGGGAGGGGAGGGGAGGGGAGGGGAGGAGAAAAATTGTCAGTGCTTTTTGTTTTGTCTCTTAATTACACAGGGGAAAACAACAACAACAACAACAAACATCAAACAAAAACAAAACAAAACAAAAAAACAACAAACAGCAATACCAAGCTCTTAGTGCGGAGAAAAGAAATAAAAGATAAAACAATAACGTATTTATTAGGTAACCATAAGGCCAGACTGGAAAGCCCTGCCCATTCTCATAAGAGGCCTGAGGATTTTCTCATTGGTAAAGGTAAAGGCTTCAAATTTTAATCCCTAATGTGGATTATTAGGCTAGATATTGTGTAGTGGTTGGAATTTCACAACTATTCATTTTTTGTTGTTGTTGTTGTTTCCCCAATTTGAAGAATGGCAAATGAAGTACAGTGGAAGAAGCAGAGAAATGTCCTGAATCTGACTCTGGTGTGAAAAAACACTTTCTTACAAACATTAAGTAAATGTGATGATGATTTAAAACCTGAGATAAATCTTCTTCTAAACTGAAGTACACGGCATTGCACTGACACTTTCTGAAAAGCTGTAAATCTTCAATCTGCCAAGTGTACGTTACACGGCAATGCTTAACAGTTCTCAGCCATGCTTCCCTCAAAGGCGGAAAAGTAATTTGTTATTGTTCTGTGCTGGGAACAAATTAACTCAACAGCAGCTCAGCTAAGGTTAATGAAGTTTTAGTTGCTGAGGTAGGGTCAAACCTTTGCCTGTTTATCTTTCCAGTACCTCTTTGTTCCCTGTCTTGTTCTTAGTGGAATGTGTAATAGTAACTCTAGCCACAAGACAGCAGGTAGTCCATGCAGAAGAGTAAGAACTCTGTTCCTCTTGGTGGTAGACTTCACCATAGTCATAATCATGCCTTTTATTATTAAATTAATGTAAAACTGTGAACTGATTGCATACACAGTTAATGCCAGACATTGTTGAGAAGTGTGTTAGATCATACTCGTAGTAATTATATATGGTTCACTAAGAAGACAATATAAGTCAACAGAGCTCAGCTGCAGATAGGAAGTTGTCCATGCAACTACCAGGAGGTTTTTCTCTAAGCAATTATGTTAATGGGAGTCATTGTTGTTTGCAATAGTATTATTATTACAGTTTTAGGAGCAATTGTGGAAAAGAAAAAAGAAAAAAGCAGTCCTCCTCCAAAATAGAAACTAAGTTAATGTCCTTGAGTATTACTGATTAATAACACAGTGAATAGAAATTCATACAGAGAAAGCTCCCTTGTAACTCTGAAATTCACCATGCCAGGATGCAGATCAGTGAAGATCTACTTTCTAAGTTTATGTGTAGGTAGCAATATGTCACAGACCCATGTATTGATCTTTGGTCTTTGTCCTACCTGTTCCTACCACAAGCCACTTCCAGATACTCAGGAAGTATATTCCTGAAATGCTGACGGAAGAAAAGCAGACATTTCTTGTTTTTGTTTTTCCTGGCCTACTAAAGTATGTTGAGAAGGTTTTTGAGTCTCCAGGTGTGTGCTTGGGGTCTCATCATGTCCCAGCGGCATGCTACAATAGGAGCCAGATTTCCTGCCCTATTTTCTCCCACTCATTTGTATTGGCTAGGCAATTTGGAAGTACAGGTGGTCTTGAGGTACCCAAAGGGCTTTGGGAAAGGAGCTATTTAGAAATATACAGAAAGACAAGGATTTCTGAATATACAGAAGAATCATCAAGCAAAATAGCTACAAAGGGCCCTCAAGATTTTGTTGTGAGGAAAAAGTAAAACACATTCACTGCAAGACTTGTGAACATGGACAAAATTTCTGCAACACTGGAGTAACATTTTAGTTAATGTTGAAGTAAGGGTTTGGGCTAGAATTTGTGTTTCTACGTATCATTCCACTGTTTTTAGTTATGACTATGTTTTAGTAAGGAAGAACTCTTTTTCTCCTGGGATTTGGGGATACTCTTAAGTGCCTATCTTTATTTCATTTTGACTCTCAGGAGATGGGATGACCACATTTTAGCTGGAGTAGTTGGGAAAATCCTGATAAAAGATTCTAAATTAAAAAGAAAACTATCTGTGGTTTACCAGCATTTCTTTCTCTGTCTCTCGATAGTTCTGGTTAGATTTGTACCAGAGAAACAATAACAACAAAGAGGATACAACAAGGACTCTCACACATGAAATCTTACCCCCGTGAAAAAAACTGTAATAGATAAAAAGCAATCCTTCATTCCTGGCTATAGGAACAAGAATTCCAGCTCTCTGCTTTGATAACTAACTCCTTGCAAATGGAGCACATTAGAAAAGTCTGTTCTCCAAAAATACCTTGATGTTTAACCCCTGCTGATCGTGTCCTGTTGTGCTGCATCTTCTTGCCAGAAACCAGTTTGCAGACTTTTCAGCTCCTTCTGTCTTTACAAAGGCTTCTGCTTTTGGTGCTAATCTACTGCTGAACTGGTATTGGCATGGATTTGCTGGCTTTCCAGACAACTGCCAACATCTGCAAATCCTGGACAACTGTTTTTTGTGAACCCACAGAGCAAATCTGGTATGCATGCTGCGAGACCTAGTGTAATGTAGAATAGTGGTCCTGTCCTTTCTTATTTTATGCCAGTTGCATCTCCTATCCCTATGGGTTTGTTGGTTTATTTTTGGTGATGGGAAAAGAATCAAATAGTTGATATGAGAGGTATCTAAATGTCCCCCAAACAGTATTCTGAAAAATAAATATTCTTGTAAGAAATACGGATATTTGTTACAAATGACAGATCAATTTCCTTTACCGCTGTCTAGTACCCATATTATTTTCCAGTGCTCAGGTAGAAGTTTTTTTGCTCCCATATTAACAGTGGTGTAAAGCAGAAAGACAGTGAATGTGAGTGAGAATAAACCCAAAAGCATTGGCATCTTAAGTGTTTTCCTAGTGATTTTGAAACGCTGTCTTTCTTATACAATATATTCATTCAGCAGTTATGAACATTTGAGAGTACTAACAAATGAAATTAACACTGTTGGTGATTAGAGGTGACTGAGCAGAGAAAGGAAATTACCTAAGTTTCTGTAGGCAATCAATTATATGTAACAAATATGACTTACTAATAACATAATAAAGTATATAAATATACTTGGTTTCCTTTTAATGACAGTACACTTATTAGAGTATTCTTTCTAGCAAGACTCCACTAACATCAGAAATTTTATACATGAGCAGGAAACAAAATGAAAGATACTGAAAGTAAAGCTACTTCAGATGCTTTTGAATGTAGAAGTGAAATGTATCTGTTTGAGAAATTCCATACATTCATCAGACAAGCAGGGAGAGGATCACATAACTTTCTGCTGTCCTTTCTCAGACTGTTACTGATGGCTTAATGTTTATTCACAGTGCTTTATATATCATACATTATTAATCAGATTTTAATGAGAAGTTCTCTGTTTTTATGTTCCAGTTTGTTATGTAGCAATTACCGCAGGGTAATCAAGTCTTGAGTTCTTTTCTTTAAGACCTAGTACTGCGATCTTCCACTCTCATGCATCTTAGACAGTACTAAATTAATTAAAAATGATAACTGAAATTCCCCAACTGAAACATCACAGAAGTTTTCTCCGAACACTGAGTCTATCTCCTGTAAATGTTCCAGATCAAGTTGCAAGAATGCTGATTTCATTAGAAAACGAAATCAGAAACTGCCAGGGAGAGGAAGGAGAGGAGCCTTGCAGGTTTCAGATACCAAAAAAATCAAGAGGCCTAAACTAGCCAGAAAATCCTTCTTAAAGAAGCAGCCATAGTGAGTTTTCTAAAGCACATGTACTTTTGTAATGTTTGACTTGAACAGAACTGGTGGACCTTAGAGCATTTCTGCCTTACTGAGTTTCAGAGAAAGTGGTTTTAGATCATAAAGACCAAGCTAACAAGAAATCACAAACTTGGCTTTAAGGCAAGTACCCTATTCACAAGACCCAGAGAGAGTCTCCTAGGTAAATAACAGCATTAAATACTTGTATATCATGTTTTGCCTGTAAGCATAATTTTATGCTTTGCAAATATGCCAGTAAACTTCATCAACACTCTTTGAGGTAGACAAGAATTGGGTTGTCCTCTGTAATGGCTGGTTTTTGTCCTCTGCTGGGGGGAGCCAAGGACCATGAAGACAAAAGGGTCTGTCACTGGGGATTGACGGTTGCCAGTGACATTTAAAGAGGGTTGGGACTGGGAGGGAATGACACACTCCCAGTCTTTCCTCTCCTCTGCCAATGCAGAGTATAACAAAAATGCAGCCATTTCTAGGGTGGAACAATGCAGCTGCTCGAAGGCAACCAGCAACTGTACAAGTGCAACAAAATTTCACAGTTTGTAGTAGGGAACAGAGAGTAATATCAAGTTTAAATGAATTTGCAGAATTCAAAAAGACAGACTATAATTTTATCAGTTGGAATTTCAGCAGGGTGCTGGGATTTACACTTTTATTCATCTAAAAAAAAGTGTAAATCTGGGATTTACACTTTTCTTCATCTAAAATATTTGGGAAACTATAATGAGTGTCAGGACCTCTTATTCTGAAAGCAGCCTGAGGCAGAACAGCCTTGACCACTGCAGAGCAGTAGGTCCATACTTAGCAGGAAGGAAAAGGGAGAATTGCTGGTACAATCCATGTGCTCAGCAATTCTTAACTGTGTATCAGTGGCCCCTCTGATTTTGTTTTTGGGTACTCTGACCAGCTGCTTCTTTAGTGTCTGATACTGCAAAAAAAGGGGTAAGGAATTATTTCTTCCTTTACTGTGGTCCCATGAAATAGGACTAATGGACAGTGGATAGTCACTGTAGGAAGTACCTAACTAACACCAGTTATTTAGGAGAAAATTATGAAGCAATGAATGCATGCCCAGGATTTTAACATTACTGAATTATTTTCCCTAGATCAGTGTAATATTCTAAAAACCCTTTGCTGTTTGTTTTTATTTTATATAGGGCAGTGTTTAGAGGGTTTACTCCTATAATATTTTCTAACTGCCACTGGGATTATTTAACAAAGAGATCAGTATTCACTTCTGTTGTATATGTTTTTACATATACATATTTTTAGAGTTCTTAGTTTTTTATATTAGAAATGCAACTGAGTCACAACACTGATCCATTTCTTCTTTCAGTAGGGTGCTGTTTCCTGAAATATTACATCTTTCCTTTTTCTCACATTTTTTTTAGTCTGACCTCATCATCACATTTTCTTTATAGAAAAAAAAATATATATATATTTGATTTTTTTGTAAAGTTTTCTTTTGTTTTAAACAAAAATGCAACCTTTGTAAATATGCATTTTCATTTTGCTTGTGAAGTGCTTTACAGCAAACCATAAATTGTTCTCCATAGATCTTAACTATACAAAAGACAAAACATTAGAGAAGATTATTGTGAGTATATGTAAGCAACACAGGAAAAAGAAAGGCAACTTTATATGTAAAAGACCCTTCTGATGTTATCAAGACCAAACCTGTTGTTATGTCTACAGGACATACAAATGAAATTAAGTGGAGAAAAAAAAACAGTATCAAAAACGACAAAAAGTCTTCTAGCATGTAAGACCTTTGGATTTTTATGAACTGTTTTATATGAACCTTGTGATGAAATAGTCTTTTCTTTAAAGAGCATACCCAATACTGTCTACATCTTCCCTTACAGAATAGTTCAGAATATATTTGACAGATAATATTTCACATAATACTGAACTGCAGATGCTTGTCTTGTCACAGCTATATGTTAACACAATCAATGTTAAAGGTTGCAAAAGTTGAGTTGTAGTATAGATATCACCAGGAGAGATAACATGTCCGTATCTCATGCATCACAGTGCTGTTCTTATTCTTCCTGGCAGCATGTGCTAAGGGTGTATTTTAAAGATGTTCTTTAAATGGAAAGGTTAGGTAGGGATTTAGTTTTCCCTGAAACATGCATTGTCTTAATGCAGTGTGCTGTGACATAGAGATACAGAGTTCTGCACAGTTTGTCTGTGAGGGGCTTCTGTAGGCCACTGGTAGTTATTTCAGGGAACAGATCAATCCCAAATAATTATTAATCCTAAATAATTCTCCTATGAAGAAAGGCTGAGAGAGCCGGGGCTGTTCAGCCTAAAAAAGAGAAGGCTCCAATGTGACTTTATGGCAACTTTTCAGTACTTACAGCGGGTTTATAAAAAAGATGGAGAGCAACTTTTTGCTCAGTCAGATAATGACAGGACAAGGGGGAATAGTTTTGAACTAAAAGAGAGAAGATTGAGATTAGATGTTAGGAGGAAATTCTTCACTCTGTAGGTGGTGAGGCACTGGAACAGATTACCCAGAGAATCTGTGGATGCCCCATCCCTGGAGGTGTTCAAGGCCAGGCCTTTGGCAACCAGATCTAGTGGGTGGTGTCCCTGCCCATTTCAGAGGAGTTGGAACTAGATGGTCTTTGAGGTCCCTTCCAACCTGAGCTGTTCTATGGTTCTATGAATTAAAGTAATTAATCCACTTCCCCCTCCCCACCCCACCAAAAAAAAAAAAAGAAGTCTCTGAAAGATTTGAGTTACTCCTCTTTGGATTCTGAGTTAGTTTGTTTGGGTTCTGTAACCAGTATCTTCCAAAGTGATGGAAGACTATTTTCTTTTTTTTTCAGAGCTAATAAAAAAAAATCTGAAAACTTTAAATTAGAGATTTTGGTGGCAGAGGATTTGCTATTTTTTTTAAATTGGGATGAAGAAAAGCATGTAGATTTAGACAAGTTCCTCTACTGACTTCACCAATACTAACTCCAAATTAGGTCTTAAGTAAATCACTTTATTTCTCAGTAGCATTGTATAGGTACAACTTCAGGATGAACTGAATTTTTAACCTACAAGTTCTTCATTACTCATGATGACAGAGAAGAAATCAGTCTGATTCATAGATTTTATGGTAACGTTTAATTTAAACAATTTAACTAAAATGAAGTGACAACAGTTTAGTGATACTGCAATGTCATTTTTATGAAATTATTTTCCAGATCAGTAATGCACTTAAATCTCTAACGATGTTTGCACACTTCTGAAATCGAAGACCTTAAATTACTTTTAATATTTACAGGTGGAAACTGCAGATAAATATTACTTGTAGCTTCAAAACATCAGGACCATGACATGCTGGGTACATTTTTCTCAACATTCCACACTAATGGCAGGTGGAAGTCAAGCTGTGGCCTCCGAAAAAGAGGTGTTTGATGCATTTCCAGAACTGGCCTGAAATGTGGGCTTCTCCATGCAATCTCTTGCTGATCTCTGCTTTCAGCTTCACTGGAGCTGATTTCAGGGAGGAAAAATCTGATAGTAAGTATTCAGTGGCCAAGTAAGTGCAAGGCCCTTCTGTGCTGAATTATCACAGGTTCTTACTATTAAAAGCTGCAAGCTAGACACAACAGAGTTGGCGGGACAAGTGACTTGCCTGTCTCCACAGCAAAATAGGGGATGTCCAAACTTAGCATCGTTATTTTCCTCTCAGTGGAATGGTATTTCAATACAGTTCCGTGTAACTGAAGGTAACTGTATGCATCCATATAACCAGCAAAAGAGTGAGGGACAACGGGTGAAATGGCAGCGCAGCAATGATGAAAGGCATCATTTTGCATCTTGCTTATGAAAGAGTCACTGATGCTCCACAGCCAAAACCACGTGCCGTTTAACTGATGCTTGTCACCTCCTGGACTAAGATTTCCATTCTGGTTAGACAAGAGTGAGAGATTGGAAAAGTTTGAGCAGAATATCCAGCAGCATTAGTTCCAATAACATCTAGAAAATCAGCTTATGTTATTCAGTGGTGAGTCCGGCCCTGGAGAGCAAGCACAAAGCCTCATCGAGATGCATTCTTGCCTCTTCGTGTTGCCTAAAGAGGCTTCTTCCAAGTCTGTCCTGTAAAATTTTTAATTGTGCTCGGGCAGTAACTCACACCAGGGCAGGCAAGCAGGTGAGGCCCCTGGGTCGTGTTTCACTCTGGGTATTCAGGAGGCGCAATTTTGCGTCTGTAAATACATGTAAATACAATATATTGCCGCAGGCACGCGCGAGGACAAGTGCTTGCGTCCTTCGTGCTTTCTGTGTTTAAAGAGGAGCCGTGTCCCCATCCAGCGGGGCTCAGTCGCCTCAGAGCCGCACCCCCGCCGCGGCGCGTCCCTCACAGCGGCCCCGCCCGCGCTCAGCTGCTCGCTGCCGGCCGCGGCGAGCCCAGCCGGGCTCTGCCGTGCTCACTGCGCAGGCGCAGGCAGCGGGGCCGGGCGCGCTCCCGGCTTCAGACGTGGCACTCGGCTGAGCGGCGGCCTCGTGCGGCGGCTGCATGAGGCGCCCAGGTAACGGCACTAACGGTCCAAACGGCCCTAACCTTGGGGGGGGCGGGAGAGAGGACGAGGGCTGTGGGGAGTCCTGGCACAGGTACCGGGACCGGAGGGGAGCGGCGGCGGCGGCGGGCAGGTGCCGGGCGGGTCCCGAGCGGGGCTCGGGGAGCTTAAGGCGGTGTTTCCCGAGCTGCCTCCAGGTGAGTGCTGCCAGCTGGTGCTGGGGCAGCAGTAAGGCGTGGAGAGGCGCTTGTGTCAGCGGTGTTCTTCAGGCCAAGGGGCATCAGGTCACCTGGTGCTAAAGGGGGGAGTCAAAACCTTATTTTGTCCTTTCATTTAATTACGTTGTAATAAACAGACCCGGGGAAAGCCCTCAGCTTAGCTGAGCCTGTGATCTTTCTCATGCCATTTCCAGAATGAATCCGTGTGTCTCTCACCAGAATCTGATCACTAAAATCTTAGGGGATCTGTGTCTGTTGGTACCTTGGATGTTGTCTCCAAACCAGTTTCTATATGTACGTGTCTGAGAAGGGATTAAATGTTCTCAGTGTTGAATAGAATCTGGAATTATGTTGGATAAGCTTGCGTTGCCCTCCCTGTGTGTGGCTGAGAGTTCCTGTCTCTCTCCAGCACAACCTCCGCATGTTTGTAGCGCCTGTGGGAAGTTTGACGTGGCAAGATTTTGTGTGGCTGTGTGTGAGGAAGCTGGGGGGAAAGTAGCTTCCCATGGACACTGTCACAGTTCAAGGATGAGGCAGCTGCAGCAGCCTCAAAGTGCAAATTTCTTCCTTTTTATATATTTGAAGTATTTATACGTTTATACCAGCGTGTAGGTAATTTGGTGCTGACTTACTGTTTTGGAGTAAAAAAACCTCCCCCTACCCCTATCAGAAGGGTCATGTCCTTCTGATAGGACATGACCCCTACCCCTATCAGAAGGGTCATGTCCCTTCTGATAGGGGTAGGGGGGAAGAAAGTATGGCTGGCAGCAAGAAGCCCCTCTGTGTAAGTATTTTTCCCCTTTTCCTGTGCTTACCTTCTTAACTAAGAAATAGGAGAGAACCCCCTAAGCTTGCCCACCCGAAGCAGTTTAATGCTTCAGTCAAGAAATCTTATGCCTCTATGAGGAGCTTGGCTTTGTGCCACAAGCAGTGTGTGAAGAGAGCAGGGCCCCGCACCCAGCTCCAAGTGGCTTCTTGTCTGACATGATAGATCAGTAAAACTCTTCAGAAATGTGTGTTTAATAAGAGAAGCCAAGAGGTGGGTTTTGTGATGAGTGTAGCTTTTCTCTACTGATGTGTCAGTGCAGTATGAATTTGTCCATTTCATGGTTTTGTGGGTGTCTGATTTAGATGATGCCTTCATGCGTGCTTAAGGATTGCAATTCCTGATCCAGTCTGCATACTCAAAGATCACCTCATGCTACAGTCCAAAGAATGCGAAATATAGGTGGCTGGTAAAGCTATTTTAAAGGAACATTTAGCATATGAAATGCTGGTTTAGGTAATGGATCTCTAGTTCTTTGGGGATGCCCTTGTTGGGGCTTCACAGAAACACTAAATGCTGGTTCAGATCCTCTTCGTTTCTCAAAACACTTTTAATTTGGGTTTAAAGAAAGTTAGTGGTGTTCTATTTTTGTTAAATTCAACATGAAATCAAAAGTGAAGAATCTTACAAAAGTGAAAGTTGGCAATCAAGGCTGCAGTGTACATCTGTAACTTTTCAGATCCCTTGGTGGAAAGTGCTCTGTATTTGCGAACTGGTCATGTAAAATACAGTCTTCTGGTTTAGTAGCGTAGTTAGTTTGGTTTAGTAGCGTAGTTTGGTTTAGTAGCATTCATCAGATTTTTCTGGTTCATTAAAGTTTCCTAGAAGTATACTGCAGGAAAGAGATAAAATGTCTTGCGAATGTCTCATCATCAGAAAACTTATTTTGATTGCTTTTAATCAAATTCTGCTGTTTTGTTTTATTTATTTTTCTTTTTTTCTCTGAAAACAACAGAATCAAGATGTGAAAGCTCAGGTAAAAGATGCCTTGGTAACAGTTTGGACAGTGTATGGTACTGTTGAGGCCATACTGTCCTCAGAGAACAGGCTCTCACTTGTGTAATGCCTTGTGCTCCATTTCATCACACTACAGAGTCCCTTAGTAAAAAAGCCTGCTCAGGTCTGGGCCAGTAATGTGGAAGACAGCTGGAAGTTGGATCTCTGTCCATCCTGTAATTTATTCACAGTTTCACCAGCATTGAAAGCAAGCTTTTACTTACTTGCTGGGATTAGGGATGATGTAGAAGGTTTGATGAGGAGCTACTACTCTGTTCCATACCCCATCTAAAACAAATCTGCCAGCACTGGAGAAGGATTTGCTAGGAGTTCTGTTCTCTAGTCACTCTGCTTTTCCTGATTTTTTCCAAGTACGTGGTATCTGGTGTGTGGGCCTCACTGTCTCTTTTGCAGGTGTAGCAGAAGTCTAGTTTTTCCCTGTGAAGAGAACAATTTGAGATGTTTTCTTCCACCTATACATTCTTCAGTTACAGTTTTTCTCTTGCCTGGGAGAGATGAATCCTGTTCAGATAAATTCAGTGAATTGTTTGAATTCACACAGTGGTAAGGAAAGCAACCAACAAGTTGCAGTCAAACAAAAGCATTGTTTTCCCCTGACCTCCAAATCTATTTTTACTTCCAGGTATGTCTTAGGTCTTTTTGGAAGTGTAATTCTCAGCCTTTTAAAATGTCTAAAGATTGAAGAGTAGTAGCAGGTATCATGTTCTCTTTTGCAGATCGTTAAGGAGGACCCCATACTTCGAGTAAGAATACTGCCATCATGAGTCAACAAAGTTATGTTGCAGCTCCTCCGTATTCCCAATCCCAGCCAAGAACGGGAGGCTTTTCTACAAATTTTGGACCACCTAATTCTTCACTTCATTATGGTGATCCCAACTCCTCATATGCAGCACCTCAACAAGGTATAAAATTGACTTAAAATATATTTTCAGTCTGCCTGTTTTGTTTTGTATCTCTCTTGGTGTTTTGCATCTCTTCATGGTACTTGAGTCAACATACAGTGGTCAGCTTTACACTGCTGATGCAATGGGATCCTGCCCTGGCTTTGCTTGCATTACTGTTTGTGCTCAGGTGTTGATGTAGGATGCCTGGTAGTGGGATTCTGACCTCTGTGTGTGAATACCATTGTCAGGGAAGCAGTAGGCACCAGTGCTCAATGCTGTGCTGTGATTAACCTAATACAGGTGTTAATACAACAACAAAATTCTGGGAATAAAGAAATGTTTCTCAACTCCTATGTGTTAATGGCAAGGAGGATCTCAGAAATGTGTTGTATTCTTTGCAGTGGGACCTGTGTCCAACCAGGTTCCTGAGCACAAATGTGCCTATAAATACAGGTTGATGTTTTACTACTTAAGCTTGCTTGCTGGGTGATGTGTTTGGATAATGCTCAGTAATTGGAGCCCATCTGCTTTCTGAATGCTTAGGAGACAGTTACTTTCCATGAGGAAAGGGAAATTGGGTAGCTTTTACATGCAGATGGCTTGTTTGCTGTTTACAAATGAAATCATGCTACAGATAATGTAATTTGACATCCAAAAGATAAACCTGACTGTTACCGTCTCTCCTTTCCATTTCATTCATTTTAACTTGGTATGCGGCTTCAGATTTTTCAAGAAGTTTAATAAGTGAGAATATAGTGGCTGAGGTCTTAAAAACAAAACATCAACAAAAGAAATTTGAGAGCACAGAACTTAAGCCCGTTTTGCTGTAAGTCATAGTGGTCTGATTTCAGCTAACGCTAGGCATATTAAACTTGTGAATTGGGACTGTGGGGAATATCCCAAAAGTAAGAATCCCCCTTTCCTTCATTAAATCTATTAACACACCTAGGCAAAGTAGGGAGGAAAGAGAGGGATCATCTCAATATGATTTCACAGAGGACAATGACAGTTAAAATAATAAAGATGACTGAATTATTTTTTTAATACCAGTCAGATTATGGTAATTTACATTAAACTCAGTGTTTGTCATTTGGTAGGGTAATAACAGAACCAAATATTCAACTGTTTGCTTGTTTTATATATAAAATACTCTTTGTAAAAACATCAGGAGTTCTGTTACTTTAACCCAATGCTAAATGTAGTCAGAATTACTTCTGGTAATTGGCATATTACAGTGCTAGAAAAAATACCAGTTTAGGTGCCAAACAAATTTTTGATGTTAGAGTAATTTAAATTAATATAATTCAAGAAATAAAAATTGAAAAAACTGTTTATTCAACAATGGTTCTTACATAAATTATAATCCCTTTATAGTTGATGTTCTATGATGTTCTAAATCTGAATTAACCCTTCTTAGCATAGATTTATTGGGCCTACATATGGAAGCAGCATTGGTGGGGGTTTTTGTGGCTTTTTTTTTTTTTTTTTTTTTAGGATTGTTCCAAATTTTCTTTCTGACAAGGTCTCTGAAAGCAAAGGGATCTCATGCTTCTCACTACAAAAGTAGCCAGATGATAGGGAACTTCCAGTATCCCAAACTGGTTTGGAGGGTCTGTTTCTCCATTCTTGATTCTTTCTTTATGTCCCTCTTGGGTTCTTTTGCTGGAAGGTTAACAACTACGGTTGGTTCCTTTTTAGCTGTCTTTTTCATATACGCTTCTATAGCTGACCAAGAATCTTTCCTTTCTTAGAGAAAGGCTGAGGTTAGAAGAGACCTTTGGGGGTCATCATAAAGCAGGGCTGTATCCTTGTGATTTTTTATGATCTTGTGCTTTTTTTTTTTTTTTAAGGATTCTTACATAAAAGTACTTCCTGTTTGGCAGGTATGTCAAAATCAACTTTGCCTCTTGGATCTTCAGCTCCTGTTGGGCCTCCACCACCTGGTACACATCAGTTGAGCCAGACCAACTTCCAGAATGGGCCCAGTGCAGCAGGACAGCCAATGCACAGGTGACTTTCAAGAATTAATACATGAGATCTAAGTTATTTGACCTCTCTTTCATCTCTTTGGCTGTTTCACTGGCAATAAGTATGGCTTTCCTTTTATTTTCAGCAGTTCTGACTTACTCCAGTTCTGAACTAGATCTTCTAGTTAATTTCTCTGTGATGTTAAGCTGCTAGATTATACAGTATATTTCTGTTTGAACCAGATAATTATAGTATTATTTCTGCTTGAACCTTAGACTCCTTGCTTAAAAGCGGCAGTAAGGTGTTTTATATATGCTCTCTTCAGAGAGCACTTATAAGTTGCTTTTTTTTTTAAAGTTATTTTCTGATGTCTTAATTTTTCTGATGTCTTAATTCTACTTTGTTGTGAGGTACCAAGAAGTTATTTAAAAATTAATAGTTGCTGGTGATTTCTGACTAGAAGCTGGTATGTGTCTATATAGCTGTAGCTTTTTTCCCCCCCTCTCGTCTTTGCTTTGTTGCTGTGGGATCACAGCCAAGGATCTTTAGGGTACTTTAAAGACATTTTTATAATAGAGGTTTGATATAATTTTTCAGATGGATGGCTGCTGCTCTTTTGCTCAGTCAGTTAGCTGAGAGTAATTGTAAAGAATTTAAGTGGTGTTATCCTGCCTCCAGAACTTACAGGAAGAAGTGAAGGAGATGGGAGTGGGGAAGGGAGAAAACTAGGGACAGGTTGAAGCTGTAAAAATGAATCTTGGAAAAATTACGGTATGAGGGGATAAAAGGATATGGTGGACAAGCTTGATTACAGAGTGGTTGTATTGCAGGCTGGGTTGTAAGTGGGTAAATGCACTTAACTCTTAATTCTGTCAATTATTAATTATTTTGCTGACCTCCCATGAGTGACAGAATCAGAGTTTGTATACCTATAGTTATTTTAGCTTTAGCGAACTTAATTTCATGTAACAACATTATTGTTTCAGTTGATTAAAGCCTTACTCTGCTTCTGCAATTGTTTGGTTGTGGTGAAGTTATTTGTGTTCAAGTAAAGCCATGCGTATGTTTTATGAGGCATCATATGTTTTATGAGGCATCAGAATAGGAAAGCCTGTTGCCTGTGTGTTACAACTATGTAAAGAGGACCCACACCCTGGTCATCTGTTGAGGGGGGAAAAAAAAAAAAAAGGTGTACAAATGGACGGGGAGAAGTAGTGGTTGTCCTGAAGACCTGAAAACAAGGAAAATGAAAGTCAAAGTGACATGACCAGCACAGCAAAATACTGATTCTCTTCCCTAAGTTTTGGTCACTGTCCTGACAGCTACACACCTATTGTTTTTACCTGATCTTGTTTTATTCCCAAACTGCTGAGAGCTGCTGTTCCAGGAAATGAAATCTCCATATCAAAATTTCAAGGAAAGTGAATTCTTCTCTTGATATACCTAGGACTGTCCCCAGTTTTAAAAATGGTTGTAGATGTGTCCTGGTCGGGGTCTGCTATAGACCGCCGAACCAGGATGAGGAGACGGATGAGGAGTTCTACAGGCAGCTGACAGAAGTTGCGAAATCTTCAGCGCTTGTACTCGTGGGGGACTTCAACTTCCCTGACATATCCTGGAAGCACAACACAGCCCAGAGGAAGCAGTCTAGGAGGCTTCTGGAGAAAGTGGAAGATAGCTTCCTGACGCAGCTGGTTAGTGAACCTACCAGGGGTGGTGCCCTGCTAGACCTTCTCTTCACAAACAGAGAAGGACTGGTGGAGGATGTGATTGTTGGGAGCTGTCTTGGGCAGAGTGACCACGAAATGGTGGAGTTCACTATTCTTGGCAAGGCCAGGAAGGGAACCAGTAAAACCGCTGTATTGGACTTCCAGAGGGCTGACTTTGTGCTGCTCAGGACACTAGTTGGTGGAGTTCCTTGGGAGGTGGTTCTGAAGGGCAGAGAGGTCCAGGAAGGCTGGGCGCTCTTCAAGAGGGAAATCCTAATGGCGCAGGAGCGGTCTGTCCCCATGTGCCCAAAGATGAGCTGGCGGGGCAGAAGACCAGCCTGGCTCAACAGAGAACTGTGGCTTGAGCTTAGGAGAAAAAAGAGGGTTTATAATCGTTGGAAAAGTGGACAGGCCACTAGGGAGGACTATAAGGATGTAGCGAGGCTGTGCAGGGACAAAATTAGAAAGGCCAAAGCTCATCTGGAGCTCAATCTGGCTACTGCCGTTAAAGATAACAAAAAACGTTTTTATAAATACATCAACACAAAAAGGAGGACTAAGGAGAATCTCCATCCTTTACTGGATGCGGGGGGAAACTTAGTTACAAGAGATGAGGAAAAGGCGGAGGTGCTTAATGCCTTCTTCGCCTCAGTCTTTAGCGGCAATACCAATTGTTCTCTGGATACCCAGTACCCTGAGCTGGTGGAAGGGGATGGGGAGCAGGATGTGGCCCTCATTATCCGCGAAGAACTGTTTGGTGACCTGCTATGGCACTTGAATGTGCACAAATCGATGGGGCTGGATGGGATCCACCCCAGGGTACTGAGAGAACTGGCAGAGGAGCTGGCCAAGCCCCTATCCATCATTTATCAGCAGTCCTGGCTCTCAAGGGAGGTCCCAGTTGACTGGCGGCTAGCAAATGTGATGCCCATCTACAAGAAGGGCCGGAGGGCAGACCCGGGAAACTACAGGCCTGTCAGTTTGACCTCAGTGCCAGGGAAGCTCATGGAGCAGATCCTCTTGAGAGTCATCACGCAGCACTTGCAGGGAAAGCAGGCGATCAGGCCCAGTCAGCATGGGTTTATGAAAGGCAGGTCCTGCTTGACGAACCTGATCTCCTTCTATGACAAAGTGACGCGCTGGGTGGACGAGGGAAAGGCTGTGGATGTGGTCTACCTTGACTTCAGCAAGGCTTTTGACACCGTCTCCCACAGCATTCTCCTCAAGAAACTGGCTGCTCTTGGCTTGGACTGGTGCACGCTTCGTTGGGTTAGAAACTGGCTGGATAGCCGGGCCCAAAGAGTCGTGGTGAATGGAGTCAAGTCCAGTTGGAGGCCAGTCACTAGTGGCGTCCCCCAGGGCTCAGTACTGGGGCCAGTCCTCTTTAATATCTTCATCGATGACCTGGACGAGGGCATTGAGTGCACCCTCAGTAAGTTTGCAGATGACACCAAGCTAGGTGCGTGTGTCGATCTGCTCGAGGGTAGGAAGGCTCTGCAGGAGGATCTGGATAGGCTGCACCGATGGGCTGAGGCCAACTGCATGAAGTTTAACAAGGCCAAGTGCCGGGTCCTGCACCTGGGGCGCAATAACCCCAAGCAGAGCTACAGGCTGGGAGATGAGTGGTTGGAGAGCTGCCAGGCAGAGAAGGACCTGGGAGTGATGGTTGATAGTCGGCTGAATATGAGCCAGCAGTGTGCTCAGGTGGCCAAGAAGGCCAACAGCATCCTGGCTTGTATCAGAAACAGTGTGGCCAGCAGGGCTAGGGAGGTGATCGTCCCCCTGTACTCAGCTCTGGTGAGGCCGCACCTCGAGTACTGTGTTCAGTTTTGGGCTCCTCGCTACAAGAAGGCCATGGAGGTGCTTGAGCGGGTCCAGAGAAGGGCGACGAAGCTGGTGAGGGGCCTGGAGAACAAGTCCTACGAGGAGCGGCTGAAGGAGCTGGGCTTGTTCAGCCTGGAGAAGAGGAGGCTCAGGGGCGACCTTATCGCTCTCTACAGATACCTCAAAGGAGGCTGTAGTGAGGTGGGGGATGGCCTGTTCTCCCACGTGCCTGGTGACAGGACGAGGGGGAATGGGCTAAAGTTGCACCAGGGGAGTTTTAGGTTAGATGTTAGGAAGAACTTCTTTACTGAAAGGGTTGTTAGACATTGGAACAGGCTGCCCAGGGAAGTGGTGAAGTCACCATCCCTGGAAGTCTTCAAAAGACATTTAGATGTAGAGCTTAGGGATATGGTTTAGTGGGGACTGTTAGTGTTAGGTCAGAGGTTGGACTCAGTGATCTTGAGGTCTCTTCCAACCTAGAAGTTCTGTGATTCTGTGATAAAACAATGTAGATAGCTGGGAGAGATGTAGATAGCCTGAGATCTCATTTGATCAGAATGAAATAGTGCCGCATGTTACCTCTTCCTTTACTTCAGTTCTTTCTCTTGCCTTTATGCTTTCCTCTGTCTGGTAACCATGCAGCAGTTTTTCCCCACCTTCATCCTCCTCTTCCCTCTATAACTGAGAACTTCTTAACAGTTTCTCTGTCTATTGCCCTCTCTTTGCAGATATTCTCTGAATACTTTTCATTCATCCCTGATAGGGGAGCTTCCTTCATTAGCATGTAAAGGGGGTGGAGGGATTTGCTAAATTCAGAAGCTTCACTTTCTTAATCTTTGAGCTTTCATATAGTTATTCTGTCTCCTCCATGGAATACTCAAGCTTCTTTGTTTCTAGTAAGTATACAAACAAACACGTTTGAAAAAATGTGATCTCTCTTTGTGCTTCATGACTATTTTAACAAAAATATACTTCTGAGCAGAACATGAGAATTCTCTGGAAAGTTTGATCAACCTACTTGTTTCAGCACCACCCTTGAGAAGGTATTGGACCTTCTGGGATTATGACTGGTTGATGTAGTTCCTTGCATAACCGCACTCATTTTTCCCTTCAGGTTTCAAGGCCCTCCACCTCCAAACAATACAGGACCTTCCTATCCTCCCTACAGTCATCAGTCACAGCCAGCCTACCCAAATACTGCATCCACTTCATCTACAACACAACTTGCTAACCAGCTCAACAGCATGCAAATAAATAGCTATGGTAATCATTTTTATCTGGTTTGTCTGTTTGGCTTTTTCCTGAGTTAAAGCTATTAAGACTATAGTAATTAGAAACTTACTGAACTTGTATATAAGCAGATAAATTCTTGCGTGCTATCATTTGCTCAAGTTCTTACATTTTTATTCTCATCCAGTTTTTTACATCAGTGTTCTAGAGCTAGTTCTGAATCAAAATTTGCTGAGCCTTCCATACGTGTTGGTTATCTTATCTGTCATTTCTCATTGTTTGTTCATGCTGCCAGTGACAGCCAAGACATGATCAGTAATATACAGACATTGTCTTGTTTTTCTTAGCATTTTTATAGTTTCTCTCTTATCTTATTCTTTTTTTGCCCAGAACGTATAGTTTAGTTTTTCATCTAAATTTTATTTGCATTTAATTTGGGATTAAAACTGAAACATGAGGCAAAGATGTGATCATGTGATTCTTCCACACAAATTGCTTCACATGAGTAATTTTCTGTCTGGCTATATCTGCTTTTTCTGAGTATTTCCTGGTCAAATTTACCATTTGACTGGAAAGCAGTAGAATTTAGTTAGCACCTTGTTTCTCTGTGGCAGGGCTTTTATGAGGACAAGTTTGCTAAACTAAGATCACTTTAGTGGCTGATATCATCATAAGATATGTGAAAAGATGAACGTTTCAGTTCAGGCTGCACTGATGTTATATCATTGTTCCTTCTCTGACTTGACAAGTTACTAACTTGAGTTTAATGAAAGTTGTGTAACTGCCAGGGGTCTGACCTTCCATTTGCACAACGGCTTGTGAAACTTGCTTCTTCACCTTAGAAAAAATAATTTTGACTTGAATTCAGCCTTGGTGTACTGAACTGCAAGTACACAATTAAGTCAGATAGTTCTTTACGGGATGAACTGTGGCCCAGCACCTCTATGGCAGCACTTCATATTCAGCAATTTCAGCACTTCATATGCAGCAACTCATATTATTTAGAGCAAAAAGTATTGCTTTTCTTCCTGCCTTCATTATATTGCCTCCAGCAACAATTATATAATGTTCTTGCTTATCTTGTTACATGCGGGAATGTTGAGATACCATGTCTTCAGTGGTCTGAAGGGTGTCTTTACAGTTATGCCCCTGTGTTGGGTTTTATTCTTCTGATTTTTGCTTAGAGGTAAGGCAAAGTTGGTGTAACTTGACCGAGCCCTCAAATTCATGGCTTATTATTCTGCTGGAGCAATGTTAGTGTGTACCAGTAGAGAACCTGAGCGTGATTTTGCATGTAACACTTCTTTTAGTTCACAAGTCTGACAGAAGATACACTTTAGTATTTGTTTATTAGCATTAGTCCTTTTGCTCCAAACCCAATTTGCTATTTTTTTTTTTAGCATTCTTGAAAATTAATTTTCCGTAGGTCTACTGGGGGATGATTGACTAAAAATTCAGGTTTTGTAAAGTAAAGAGCATTTACAGATTTTAAGTCTCAAAAAGAAAACCACTTTCAGGGTCCTCTGAATTTTAATTGGAATCTGGATTTTACATGGAACAAACTATCCTTCACCAGTGTGTGCTAAATAACTCCACATTTCATCTTTCAACATCATCTATTTTACAACCATCTTCTGGTTTTGAAGTGAGTGGGTTTAACTTCCGTTTAGTTTGTCATAGTAAAATGGGAAGATCTAACTAACAAAAAAAAATACATAAGAGAAATTGATTATTAAGCCAAAAGGAATGTTGTTTCACATTAAGAATTTAAATATTATAAATCACTATTAGCTTTTGATATGTGTACTCTAATCAAGAATTGCTGAAGGCTGGCCTCCTTCTCCCTTTCCCCACCCACCCCAGCTGTAGGGTTTTATTGAAAATAGAGCTGAAAGAAATAAAATTGAACATCTGAACCAGTTCATACTTAAACTGTGAGGTCTGACTTGTTTTATGAACAGACATTTAGAATCTGCTTTATGAAGCATGTCGTTATGTAACTCAATATTTCCTGTATGTTACAAATATATGAAGTAAAAATAGAATGTCTTTCATAGTAGGTTGTCATTTTTGACTCATTTGATAAATAACTTCTTGCTCAGGTCCTGGCGCTACTCCGAGCTCTCACACATCTTCTGGGCATCCAGCATCTTTTCAGCTTCCACAGCCAACACCTCCGACACAGCAGCAAACGGCTTTGCCACCTGGATCACGGGTTCCTCCACCAGCAAATAATTTCAGTGGCCTTTGTGCTCAACCTTCATTGCCAACTATGGCCAGGCAAGATGGGATCCCTGGATGTGGCCCTCTGAATCCTAACTTGCAACAACTTCCAGGACAGCCTCCAGGGCCTGGATATCATCCTCAGCAAGGTAAAGAATGATGTTTGGTATCTAATTGAAAAACAAATATATTGAGAATCACTGGTGGAACTGTGACCACTCACGGGTGATGATCTGTTGCCTTGGAAAAATGAAAATTTAATTGCCTTTTTGTAGAATGGAAGTTGTTATTGCCTGTCAGTACATTCAAGGCAGGATATCGTTTTGCTCAAAAGTTCATTGTTCTATTGAGAACTTAACAAGAAAAAGGAGATTAATTTATGTCAGAAACAATGTTTGTTTAGTATTGGGTAAAGGCATAACATTACAGAAAGGAGTGGTACTCCTTTTTAGATACTCCTCTTTACTATAGCAATAAAGATTTGTAATTGAATACAAAGAATGTGCTTTCTTACCTGTTACAAGTAAGTAAAACAGCTGGCTTTTTAATTGTCAAACTAACTAGGCTTGTTTGCAGCGACTGTTGTTAGTAAGGAGGTTCTCACTGGTGCAACTGGAACACTGGAATCAAGAGCTACAAGTTTTACTGAAGAGACAGGCGGGGAAGGAGGGGAAAGGATGTTGAGAAATGGATAGATTGCACAGAGCTAGCTCTGAGAAACAGCCACAGACAGGCTGAAAGCGTGTGGGTAAAGGTGAAGGACCAGATCCATAAAGGACACCTTGTGGTTGGGGTCTCCCACAGGCTGCTGATCAAGGAGAGCCTGTTGATGAGGCCTTCCTGCTTCAGCTGCATCATGCACACAGGCACCTGTCCTGATGGGTGGCTGCTTCAACCACCCAGAATTCTGCTGGAAAAGCCACACAGCAGGCTGTAAGTGATCCAGGAGACTGAGGATAACTTACTTGTCCAGGTATTAGGCAACCCAACCTGAGAAGTGTTACTGGGCCTGGTGCTCACCACTGCAGATGAACCTATTAAAGATGTTAAAGGGATTATTAATAAATTAATGTAGATATTAAGGGATTCTGAAGGTACACTGGCCAGAAAAGAAAGGCCAAGAAGAGCGTAACACCCTGATAAATGAGAAGGGAGAACTGATAACAAGGGACATGGAGAAGGCTGAGATATTTAACAAAAATTTTGCTTCAGTTTTCACTGCTAGTCAGGGTTCCCACATGCATCTCTTGAATTCCTGAACCTCTAGGCAGAGGCTGGGGGAGCAGAGTCCCTTCCACTGTAAGCAAAGAGCAGGTTCAAGACCACCTGATGGAACTGAACAGGTACGAGTCTATGGGGCCTGGTGCTGTGCATCCCAGGGTCCTGAGGGAACTGGCTGATGTCATTGCCAAGCCATGTGTGAAAAGTCCTGTCATGTGTGAAAAGTCCTGGCAGTCAGGTGAAGTTCCTGGTGACTGGAGAAAGGGAACCATCACTCTCCTTTGTAAAAAAGGACAGAAAGGAGGACCCAGGGAATTACATGCCTCACTTACGGAGCCTCGACTCTGTATTTGGGACAAAGTTCATGGAACAGATCCTCCTGGAAGCAGTGTCGAGGCACATGCAAGACAAGGAGCTGTCTGAGACAGCCAGCACAGCTTCACCAAGGGCAAATCCTGCCTGACCAATCTGATGGCCTTCTGTGATGGTGTGATTTCATGAGCTGACAAGGGAAGACTGACCAATGTCATTTAACTGGACTTCTGTAAGGCCTTTGACACAGTCTCACATGACATCCTGATCTCTGAATTGGAGAGAGATGCATTTGAAGGGTGAACCATTCAGTGGATAAGGAGCTGGCTTGGAAGTCACACCCAGAGAGTGGCAGTCAGTGGCTACATGGTCCAGATGGAGGTCGTTGACAAGTGGCGTCCCTCAGGGGTCCATCTTGGGACGGGTGCTATTTATTGTCTTTATCAGTGACATAATGGGATTCAGTGCACCCACAGCAAGTTTGCAGATGACACCAACCTGAGTGGTGCAGTTGATACACCAGAAGGAAGGGATGCAATCCAAAAGGACCTAGACAAACTTGAGAAGTTGGCCCACATGAACCTAATGAGGTTCAACAAGTCTAAGTGCAAGGTGCTGCACCTGGGTTGGGGCAATCTCAGACATGAGCACAGACTGGGGTAAGAACTAACTGAGAGCAGCCCTGTCGAGGGCTTGGGGTTTCTGGTGGATGAAAAGCTCAACATGAACCTTCAGTATGCGCTTGCAGCCCAGAATGGCAACTGCATCCTGGGCCACATCAGCAGAGGTGAGGCGAGCAGATTAAGGGAAGGAATTGTCCCCCTCTGCTCTGCCCTGATGCAGCTTGGGTGCTGCATCCAGGTCTGGGCCCCCAGCACAAGAGTGGTTTAATGTGGATCTGTTACAGCTGGTCCAGAGGAGGGCCATGAGGATAATCAGAGGGCTGGAGCAGCACCTCTGCTGTGAAGAAAGGCTGAGAGAGCTGGGTCTGCAGCCTGGAGAAGGCTCCAGGGAGACCACGTTGCGGCCTTTCAGTACTTAAAAGGGGGCTTACAAAAAGATGGGGAGCAACTTCTTATAAAGGAAGATAGTGATAGGACAAAGAGGAATGATTTTGAACTAAAAGAGCTAAGATACAGATTAAAAGGAAATTCTTCACTCTGTAGGTGGTGAGGCACTGGAACAGATTACCCAGAGAATCTGTGGATGCTCCTTCCCTGGAGGTGTCTAAGGCTAGGTTGGATGAGGACCTGGGCACCCTGATCTAGTGGGTGGAGTCCCTGCCTATGGCAGAGGGGTTGGAACTGGATGGACTTTAAGGTCCATTCCAACAAGAGCCATTCTGTGAAAGGCCTGGCTTGAGTAGCTGTAATAACCTTTACCAGCAATCCTACTATGCTATATAATAGCAAAAACTTTAATTATGCTCAAAAAATAAAATGGAAAAGTTTTGGAACTAGAGTTGTCATGCCTAGTTTTAAGCTTACCTTTAAAATACAGGCTGCATGAGCTAAAATAACCCATTTCTTGTACTTGCTGAAAACAGAAAGGAAGGAGAAGTTGCATTTAGCAGAAGAATGATTTGCATGGCAAAAACTGATGTTAAAATTGATAACAGAGCTTAAATACTTTATATCAATGGTCATTTGTAACTGTACAGCAAACTATGGACCTCAGATGGCAGGATCTCAGCTGTCTTATCCTGGTGCCTTTCCTGGAGGTCCAGCACAGTTCTCTGGTCTACAACAGAAGAAACTTGATCCTGACTCTATTCCAAGTCCAGTAAGTAACATGGTACTAATGTTTTATGAAAGTAAATTTCTGCTCTATTTAATGCCATTGCATTTACATGGCTTGTTTTACAGGTTATGTTGCAATTTTCTTATGGTCTTTTAACTACATGGGCTTTTTACTTTGTGTTGTCAGTTTGGAATAACTGAGTACAGTACTGGGTTTAGAACTGAAGAGGCTTTATAATGTTAGCTGACATGGGATGTACGCATGACTCAGAGTACATTAATAGGAATTCTCAACATGGTTCTCATTATGACAGTAAGGAGTACTGAGGGATTACTTGCATTCTGTGCAGCTGGTCACCTTTCCTTTCCACTCCAGAAAGATCCAAGGCTTAAACTTAGTAACAGGTAGACTGTTAAAAAAAGTAGGACTGGTGCAGAGCACAGGTATGTGAACTCTAAAATTGCAAACATGGAAAAGCTGAGAAGACCCATGCTCAAAAGCCGTGTCACTGTTTGCAGGAGTTCCTCAGGCAACCAGAACTATTTGCTTGAGCATCTTTCCATCCTTGTAAGGATTTCAGTAGCTCAGGATATACGTAATGCTTAAGCTTCCTACAGGTTCAGAAGGCTCAGTTGTTAAAGCCTGCCTGAATGTGCACTGGTAGAAAAAGCCTATTCTTCTTAGAGTTGTGTTAGAGGAAAAATAAAACAAGATATGGATTGTCAGTCTTTCGTGAATGAAGTAGTCTAATTATTACCCAAAGGAATTCCTTGTCAGATGCAGGCACTATTTAACTTGTGGTTTTTTTATTGGAAACAGCTGATCAACGTAGGGGGGGGGAAATGTGCTCATGGGGAAAGCACACTGATGCAGGTTTTGGCAATCAGCCAAACACATGAAAAGGTCTTTGCAGAGTCAGGATTGTTGAAGCAGGCTATGTTGTAGCTTTGACACAGGACTCTCTACTTACATGCATTAACTACCACACTGTAAGCTTGTCTGGGGGAAGGAATCTCCAATTCCTCTGCTGAAGCAGTACTACTGTGCAGGAAAGTGTGTTTTACTGGGAGGGAAGAAAATCACTGGTGTAAAATCCTGATCCTGTTCAGTTGGGTGTAGCTTTACTTCCTTATATTGGGATTTTCCTTTGTTTTATTCAGTGATGTTTTTACTGAAAATATATTGGAAAAATGCTTTTTTGGTAACCATTTAGAAGTTAATGTAACAACTGCAATTGCCACCATTGTGGTTTTAAAAAAACAAAAAACAAACAAAAAAAAACAACACAACACACACACAAAAAAACCACCTGAAGTGAATTTCTGTATAATTAGCAAATGTAGGTAATAGTGCCCTGAATAGGCTGACCATTCTTAGTGTCTCAGTATGGTGCTTTTTATGTAGGAAGTACAAAATCATCTTGTATAATACACTTAGGGGAAAAAAAAAGGCATCAGGGGAGCGGGAGGACTGGCATAAAAGCATGGACTGACGTGTTGTTTAAATTACATATGTAGAATAAACAGCCTTGACTATGACAGTGATGTTAAAATAAGTTAAAAGGTTTGTTTTAGCAGTACAGAGAGGATCAAAACAACATGTTTAAAAGAAACATGATCTGGGTCAATGTCTGCAGAGGGCAAAAAGCTAACTCAGAATGAGGAGTAAGTATGATCATGTGTATTTCTCTTGTTATATTTACACTATACAATTACAGTAGTGTTGCCAGATAAGAAGTAAATTTATCTGTAGCCATTGTTGATATGTATTTTCTTACATATGTTAGAGGTTGACAACATCTATAAAAACTAGCATCTGGGCTTTGTCAACAATTATTTCCAAGAACAATGATATATTTAGGTCAGTGAACTGTGGAATACCATGGTGTATTGATCCTTTGCAGAGCTAAGTCTTGAAAGTGGTTTGCTTCCTTCAGCCAGCAAACCTTTGTAGAACAAAGCCTTTTTCCCTTCTAATCCAAGAGTTAGTGATAAGTATACAAGCCAAGCAGGCAGGGAAAAGTAATCAAGCAGAAGGTATAACAAACTCTGAGGAATGTATTCTGTTTTTAAATTGCAATAAAAAAAATTGAAGGAGAATGAAGGTGTTACAGGCCATAGATGAATTCCAGTGTGTTAGGAAATACGTCTTGGACAATGATCAATAGACTCCATGCTGACTAATTTTGGTTTTCTTCTGTTTGCTTTTCAGCAGAGGCTTCTGAAGTTCCACAGCTATTATTAGAAATTCACGTGCAGTGTAAAGATACAGTTGCATGGGATACCAGCAGCAGTGGCAAAGGCAGTTTCAAAAAATCCCTGCCTCCTTCCTCTTCCTCACAGCTGTTAGACTACACACTAAAATGGGTTACTGAAAATATAACTCCTTTGAGGATGAGAAGGAATAGTGGTATTGTCTCAGTGATCCAGTTTATGCTGTGGACCGATATACCCTTTTATATAACTTCAGTTGCACCCTGAAAAGTATCAAACTTAAGCATGAGGGACTGTAGAAGCGACAGTATAGACAGTGTACACAAAGGTAATTTATTAAGTAGTAAAGCCAGCTTCATGAGCATTTCATGAAAATAATTCACTAGTCTTCAACCAGAATAAACCTGCACATGATTAGAGCAGCTACACCAGAAGTTTTCTGTGATTGTTCTCCTTCACTTTTTTTTTTTCTAGGAGGAAGCTCACAACATGGTAGTATGACTCAGGGAATTAAAACACTGAGTTCCAGGGTTGGCATACTACCTCATGGCCAGGTAGCAATTTCAATCCTCAAGAAAAGCCTGCCTTCTAAATTGCAGTGCTGAAATATAGCTCAGCTAGGAAGGTGGTACTCTCCGTAGGTTGTCATTCACTTTTTAACCATCCTGTACACAGAGCCTAGTGAGGGGGAATTGAGGGCCAACCCTTCCCACTATTGCAATCAGATAAATTACCCACACATTCACTTATGAAGAACAGCATCTGGCACAATTATGGCCATACAAAAGATAACCTGGTATATGTGACATCAGAGTAAAGTGATGCAACCTGTTTGCACTTAAGTTTGATCTCAGAGCTTGGAAGGCCAGATTCAGTAACAAGGCTTATTTACACAACCGCTCTATTCAGTTTGCTGGCTAGACTCTCCTGAAAATGTCTGACTCCAGCAGTCAACATGCTTTGAAGAACTCCCTTGTTCACTCTACATAGGTCTGGTCAACCCCTATGTGTAGTGTTACCTCTGTAGAGATCCAACAGACAATTGTAGCTGTGAGTTACACTGCTCAGCTGTGTCTGAATAGTTTTAAAGTTCTTAACTATCCTAGAAGTTTGTATGTGATGGGTTTATGGCACCTCTATATAAGGTATAACTCTTTGTGGATGTAGCTGAATGCATGGCCAATCTTTCTTACACTGTTCTTGCTTCTTATTCATCAGATTCAAGTAATTGAAAATGACAAAGCTTCTAGGGGAGGACAGATATATGCTACAAACACAAGAGGACAGGTTCCTCCTCTCGTCACTACAGACTGCATAATCCAAGATCAAGGTAACTGTCCTTGTTACTGCTTTGGGGGAAATGAAATAATGTGTATGTATGACTAAATTCTCACATTTATCACCTAAAAATGGTGTTTCTTACTCTAAATTGGACATAAAATGGGAAAATTGCTTCCAGGTGTGTGTGGGAGGGGGAGCATTGGGGGGAGAACTGAATTCTTAAACTTTTGGTTAATTCTAATGAAAGTCGTGAGATCACTTTGCCCTTATCTTTCTTATCCTTGCTGAAATTTAAAGTGATGTGCATAATTGACAGAACTTCTCTTAACGTAATTTTTTTCAACATTTTCAACTAAAAGGCCCTCTTCAGATTCTTTTGAAATTTTAAAAGATGGACACTATAAAAAGCACTGACTCTATCATTGTTGTGTTTTAAGATAAGAATTTTGGAAAATGCTATTCAAACCATAGGGACATAGTATGGGCCTGTCTAGTTGGCTTAGTGTTTTCATTTGACTAGTGGACCTCCAATTGCTTCAGCCTAGACCCTGTAAGTACCATATTCCGTGCTCTTGACAGCAGACTTGATACTTTAATATAGATAAAACTGACGGTATCATTTAGTCCAGCATTAATTGATCAGTGCTTGGATAAGCTATACAAAACATACAAACACATCAAGATTTTTGGACATTATCTGAGAATGGGATAATGCAGTTATGCAGTTCTAATGAACAAAGAAATTCCTCTCAAGAAACTGAGTTTGTTTGCTTAAAAAAAAAAAAAAAAAAAGAACAGAAGAAGGCAGTTTCTGAACTGCCTTGGACTTCCAGTGCACTTGTCTGCCGTGCAGAACACAGTCCCTCATTGAGGGAACTGAGCTAAGTGTGCTACAAGAAATGGGGTAGTGATTGTAGCACACTGTATCTTGCAGGATATATGAGCCTGGTCATGCTACCACTGGTATCCTACCTTCTGAATTAGAGCTAGCTCATTAGCATGGTCTTGGCAGTAAGTATCAGTTTGCTGCATTTTGTTATGTACAATGTTGACATTCTCACTGGGGATTTCATCCATATTATTTCCTTTTAACAGCTCAGATATGGATATTTTCAAATAAATCTCTATTGAGATTCTCATTGCAAATAATTGTGCTTTTTTTTTCTTTATACTTTTAAATCTCTGCATTAAACTTGAACAGCAAGAAAAGGTTTGCCTACAGGGGGAGGCAGTGGGTTGATATATGAGATGGGCGGAAGCTTCCATGGGAGAACAAAAAGCATGCATTTAACTTAGCATATGCTCTTGTTGTTTTGTTGTTGTTTTTCTTGTTTGTGTTTAGGACAGGCGGATTCCTTTTATCAGTCTTTAACTGTGCATGCTTTGTTGGGTGTTCTAGGCCATGCCAGCCCTCGTTATATCCGATGTACTACCTACTGCTTCCCAACATCTTCAGATATGGCCAAACAGACTCACATCCCACTGGCAGCTGTCATCCAGCCTTTTGCTATTGTTCCACAAAATGAGGTGAGGACTAACGGAATATTAGTCCCATGTGGTTTTGTCTCCTAAACGTTAATAACTTTTTCTCTGGTTGGGTGGGGTGGGAGGCTGTCTTATCTATGATTGTGAAAGAGCTGCAGTAGAGAGGTAGCTGCAGAAGGCTATGAGTTGCACTTGGGTCATAATGCAACTTCAAGAGATAAAAATCTTTGAAAAGGTACAAGAGTGGTAACTATGTAAGTTGAGCCAGCAGGTTCCTGGTGTTGCCCCAACTATCTCTGCTTTATGCCATGACTGGCAGCTGCCAGAATTACATAGCTATAGGCAAAGACATTAAAAGAGGATAGCCCTGAACAGTATCAACAGAGACCAAATTCATTTTACTACATGAATAGTTACATTCAAAAAATCTCTTTTTCTATTCTTTACAAAATAAATAAGAAGATTAGGGTATTTTCTACCGGGATGAACTGAGTCATAGAAAGCAGACAAATGTAACTATCCATTTTTGGCAGTTATTTGGAGACACTAACCTAGTCATTTTTTTTCCTCACATTACCATCTATGACAGCCCCTCCTATTCCAAGCATAGCTCTAATTCATGTGCAAAATAATTCTGCAGATTGGCAGTGTCCTATGATCTCAGGGTAGTTGTTACACAGGTACGCAGTTTCCTGGCATCCCCAGTGGGTTGCATCAGTAGTAGGGATAAAACCAGTTTGCAAGTGCAGCTTGTAACTGCGTCATCTGTAGGGCTGTCCTTTCTTGTCCGTAACTTCCTGCCATCTTCATTGTGCAGCTTCTAAATTCTGCAACAAAGGGCTGTAGGCAGCATTTCCTTTTCACATGCAATGCTAATTTACTTTCAGAGCATTGTTTGCTGCAAAAAAAAAGTGGGGATCTCTTGTAAGTTATTGTCCTGGTTGTGATTGTGTATTCAGAAACTCCATCATAAAACATGCACAGAAAAGCCTAATTAAAATTGCACAGATTTTCAGTGTTTTTTTGTTTGTTTTTTTGCAGTCTTTGATTTTCTTTAACTTTGTTTTATTGCTTGTAAATTCTTTTTTTTTTTTTTTTTTTTTTTTGAAAAATAAGTTGGAAAAAAGCAGATATTGTTTATCTGGATGGATAACTTCTGATCCAACGGACTTTTGTAGTTTGAACTAAGATTTTTATTTTACCAGGGAAGATAACTACATGGCTGTGAAATGCCTGCAAATGCTTTGTGCAGCTGGTAATATGATTAGGAACAGCTGAGAAACAGACACATCTCAAGTGAACTGTAAGGACTTTAGCAAACCCACACACTATACAAAATCTATTATGATGCGTGTCTTTCTGCAATAGTAAAGCTGTATTTGAAAAGCCACGGGCTTCCACGATCATTCAAGTGACTGATAGAATTATATTTATGGAATACTCATAAGACTTACTTGACTGGCATTTTGCTCTCATCACTGCTTATAGTTGAATATGAATTTGAAATAGTTCATAGGTATATTTGCATGTTCAGTGGTTTGTTGCCATAGAATGTATGTGACTCTCTTTCTATGCCATTAGTGTATTAGGTCAGTTAGAAACAATAGGAAAAACTTACCGTGCTTCCAGATAATTTGAGTATACAGCATGGTCTTCAGATGTCTTGTTCTTCCTTTCTCCATTCTTGAGTGTGGGTTTTGATTTACTGAGGGCTGTTGTTTGCTCGTTTACTTATTTTCTTTCTAAAACTAACACATTCACCGTTTTGGTGGATGACTTGTAAGCAGTGGTGTTATATGTTGGTACATGTTGGTGGGTTGTGCACTTGGCTTAGAGTCTCCTGCTGGCTTTACATTTTAACCAACAGAGCAATTTGTTGAACTGTTCTTGCCTGTGCAGGCAGTAGGAGGGAATGCCTGAGAGATTCTTCATCTATGGGAAATGAACATGAGGGTGTAGGAAAAGGTAATTGGGGTCCTAGAGGTGCAGGTGTAGTCAAGTCATCACTTTGAGTCAACTGGAATTTGATCTTTGAGGATTTGTTTCCTTTGACACAAGTGGTGGAGGTAAAAGATCCAGGGATCCAGGGATCTTTTTATTAAACTTTTTATTTGGAAGTTCAGTAGTCTTTCTCAGAAATATTCCTTCCAGTCTGGAGGCCCAGCCTGGACAAGAATAATTCAGTGTTTGAGCATATCTGAAAGGTAGATTTAATTTTTTTCAGTCACCATGGGTTCTTTTGATGAAAGTGGAGTGTCTACACATACAGACTGGTGTTCTGTCTCCAAAAGTCATTTGGGAATGCTAGCACACATGTACAAATGGGAATAAGGGAATAAGATTTTGGGAAGGAAAAAAAATAGGGTCTGAGGAAAGAAATAGGAGACAAGAAATACACAAACTTGAACAGGGGCATTTTTGGAAGATGCAGGTATTTTTTGTGCAAAAAATATCCGTATGTCCAGTAAAGAATGGGATACAAGCTAACGCTTGTATCCCATTCTATATATTCTATTCTATATATTATATATATTATATATATATTCTATAATAAGAACACAAAGTAAAATCAACACAGTGCTAGGTAAGGTTGTTAAGTGAAAACAACCCATGCATGCCTTTGAATCAGTGCAGTGTTTCAGGAAAAAAAAATACAGGATTTCTTCCTTAAAAGAGAAGGAACCTTGAAAAATTACAGAAATGTAATGCAATGAGAAGGCAAATGTGGCTTTATATACTGCTAAAAAAGCCCCATGCAATTGAGGCTCTGTGGAGTGGTGGTGTGTCTGAGAAGTTCCATAATACCTAGAAATTCGGAAATTCTGAGTAGAGAGGACACAAGACCAACATAAGTGAATACAAAGAAAGGCATAAAAATATACCAGTAGGCTGCAATATCAGTCCTCAGATCAAGGGAGGAAAGCTGAATTCCTCAACAATTGACAGTTGAGAGTAAGGAAAGATCCAGTACAGCTAAGATGCCAGATTGCAGGTGCTCACCTGTAACCTGGTGCAACTGCACCATGAGAACATTCTCATTTATGGCAGCCATTTATGGAAAACTTAAATACATGTCATACTGATCTTGCTGAAGAAAAGCTCAAGAAGGTGGGTTTGTGTCAGTGGTGGTAAATCACAAGTGAGAGCTAATTTAAGACACAAGTAGAGACTGTTCAGCAGAGATCACTGACTGCTTGTGTTTGATGTCCTAAGAACAGCCAGGTTAGTAACACTTAGCACATGGACACTGAGCTTCAGAAGAGCAGAGAAAGTGAAAATGAGGTTATTCAGAAATTCATTAGAGTTGAAAGAGAGGCAGCCCCTATGGAGGGCACACAGTCTCATGATTACAAATGACAAAAAGCCTTCCACAGCCAATCTAGAAAACCGTGGACTAGTGAACCTTACATGTATGCTATATATCATTAGAACCTAAGGTCGTTTAAACATTTGTACCTCCTCACCCCTGTCCAGCGTCTTAACAGCTCTAGGTGTTTCTGAATCTTTATCTATACCAAGTCTTCATTTTTTATTTCTCAAAAATAACAGTTTATTTTCACTCCCCTGATTTGGATGATCCATGAAAAGTATTTGTTTGTTAAAGGTTTTGACAATACAGCATCATTGTTTGACAGAACTTATTTTTAGTCCACCAGTGCTTTAGTAACAGTCTATAAAAATAAACCAGCTCTCACAGTTATCATCGTGGACAAAGCTCTATGTAAATTTGTTTTGGAGATGCACCAGTGTTCCCAGAGCCTGAATAAACTGTGTGATCTTGGTTTAACATTTAATACTGCCTTCTTAAAAAGTTAGTTGAAAAAGTATTTCAAGTTTTAAAATCAAATATAAACAACTCCAAAAAAATATAGTTTTAAATATTAAAATATCTAGAGTAACTTTCTTTTTGGTTCTGTAGTAGTTTTGAGTTGTCACTCTCTACAGTGTTATTACTTATTTCTTTGTTATTTCTTCATAGAAATAGTCAGTGGTGGGAAATTATTACTTCATGTTTCTACTCAGTAGATTAACAAGTTAAAAAGATAAAACTGGAATGGAATTGCTTCTCAGGAATTCTGGTGTTCATGAGCTGAAAGCCATTTAACATTTTCAGAAAAATACCGAGATATGGTGGTACCCAGTGCAGCTGAGCTGCTTGGAAAGCCATGTTTTTTTACAGGAATGATAGTGCATTTCCTAGGTAGAGCTGTGCAAGTACTGTAAGGTTAGCAAAAACTACAAACTGAGTGAGGTGAGTAACTAGCAGGTGATGCAATGTTACAAAATCTCTCTTCTGTTTCAAGAACAAAGTAATAGTGTGAATTTTCATTTAGACCCCAAGATTGTTCAGTGGGTTTAAAACAAGTCATTCAAATGTTGAATAAATTTGAAGAGTTCAGGGAAATCCCTACGCTCTTGTGATCAACTGTGGGATTGATGGGGACTCAGATTCAGTGGCCAGTAAGAATGGCAAGCAGGCCATACCTGTAGTTTGAAACACATTTTTATATAGGCACATGTATTTATTAATAGTTCTGTGCTTGTGCAGAGCTTTGGTTTGCGGGGACTGAGGAACACGTAGATTGTAGGCAGTGCAAAACGACTTAATGGAAATACCTTACTGATTCTTCCTTTCCATTAGGGATGTGTTAAAAAGCACAGATTGCAGAACAGAAGTGCTCACTGATAGCATCTACCCACCGTAAAAAGCCATCACTTTTTTACTTTACCCTTTGATTTGTAGTTAGTTACTTGCAGGAGGATGTTCCCCAATACTGTGTGAAAGACTAACTAATTTTAAGGACTTTGAGGGATTCTATCAAAAGACTTTTAAAAAGCAAAGTACACTATATCAACTAGGTCATGCTTGTCTGCATACTAGCTGACTCTTGACGGAACTCAATAGATTGTGTCATGACATCCCTCTGCAAGAGCCACATCAGCTCTCTGTCTCTTTGTCCTGTTTATTGGCATGTCTTTTTATGTTCTCCTCCGCTGTAATATCTACCAATTTGCTTTCTGTGGAAGTAAGACTTGCTGGCCTTTAGTTCTAGGATTGCCCGGAAGTTCTTTGTAAAATTTCTTTTTATATTGGTGTCATCTTTACTTTTGGGCGCTGAAGCTCATGTAAGCAATTGTTTTTATGCAGTTCAGCAACTTTGCACTGTCAGTCTTTTTAGATAGGACTTCCATGATTAGGCAGTAAAATTGTCCTTACTACTAGAAAGACTTTTTAAATAGCAAAAGATGATAGTAAAAAAAAAACACAAAAAACAAACAAACAAAAAACACCTTTCTGAATGAAAGGTTCTGAAAGAGCTGGGCGTTTGTTTTGAAATATCTAATCGTTTTCAGTGTTGGCTTGTAAATTTGTAATCCTTATATGGGACTTGACGTAACTGAGATTCCACTTCGTATTCACCACTAGTGGAAACGAAATGTAAGGGCTTATTGAATGTTTCATGACCTTTTTCCTTTGTGTAAACTACATATGACTCTTTATATTGAAATTATTCAAAACTGTTGTGTTTGTAGACAATACTGAACTTCTCCTCTCCATTGTGGGCAACAAAGCCTTCCTCCTCTCAAATGAGTACTCCACAGCAGAAAGAGCAGCTGTTGACCAGTGACGAGATCATGTTTTGCATCTCCAAATAGTACCAAGGGTATATTGCATTGCATGCTGTGCAGTTCTCTGGATTGTCAAAGATCCAGCAGTGTCTGAGTTCTGTTGATGTGTTTTGGGTATACTTTCAAAGTAATCTGTGCCTGTTGTCATGTTCTTGTAAAACATGATGAGTGTGAGATGGAACTTAATAGTTAGGATGCATTCTGACTATGTTGAAAGGCTTCTTCGCTCTCCAGGAATGGGGAGCTATTGAGCAGTCTGTACAGCAGAGTTTATTGCCTCTGTTTAAACTTCCAGAGACGGAAGTCAGTGGACCAGAAAGAAAGCACATGCACCAGTACTGCCTTGTACATTACAGCTAGGCCAGTTAGCTCAGAGATAGAGCCATGCTACAGGACATTCCGCCATGTTCTTAGGACTGCCTTGGTATTTTTACAACTAATCTGTTGTTGAGCTATTTGGAACAGTCAATCCATGTAGAAACTGTCCAGATAGCATAAGCTTGTATTCTCAACTCTTCACTGTCTCTCTGCTCTGTTAAATGTGAGCCTAAACATTACTATTTCCTCCATTTTTCAGATGTTAAAACGTGTTCCAAAGCATCCCTTTAACACCTTCATTTGAGAGGGAACTGTGAAACTCTGGTCTTGTGGTCCTGAGTCTGCTTGGAATCTGGAAAAGAGTTGTTGAACCTTGTTGCTCTTTCAGTGCTTTTTTTTTTTCTTCCCCTCCTACTGACTAGTTCTAGGTTAATGTTTTTTTTTTTTTTTTTTTTGTATAGTGCTCTGGGGTGCCTGACTATCCCATGCATGGTATAGAGAGTCCAGAACTTAACGTACATCTCCAGGTGCCTTACCCTGAAAGCTTTATATCACTTGGGAGGCCAATGCCTGTGAGCTAGATTTTGCAGTGCCTAATTTAGAGATGCATAAATCCTGCGTTAGATAAGGCTTGCTTTATGGAGTATGTCTGGCACTAGTCTGCATTTGGTAGTAAAGCATTTGGAATTGGATTGCTTCCCTAGACTTCATCTTCTAGGAGAAAGTTTTTGATAGCCTATTGGGCTGTAACTACACAGTGTAATAAGAATGTAGAACCAAAGTTAGCAAAGATTTTGGCAGCATAGCATTTCCTAATTTGAGTAAATTTCCTTATTTTTTCCCATTTTTGTTTCTAGTGTAACCTTTTAAAATACTCTTCATACTTCTTTATTGTGTTGTTCCATGCATCATTGTTGTTACAGTAAGGACTTAATTCTGAAAGAGATGGGGACAGTGACTTGGAAAATTGACATTCATATATACCTTTTTCATATTCTAACCAGAATTCCTGATTAATTTGTGCAGTCTTGAAAGGTTAGACTGGGAAAAGTGCATTTCTAAAGATTTAGGTTATGGCGATGTAATTAGTTTCTCATAAGTTGGAAACTGTCTGTTCTTCAGAATGGTCATGGCAGAAGAAAAGCCTGACTAAGCACCAGTAAATATCGAGGGGAAAGAGGGAATTAAAAAATAATAATAGCCACTTAATAGTTTCACCAACAAAAATTATACTCATGTAAAAAAAAAAAACAAAGATTGGCTGTTGCTAGATACATCTGTAACTCAAAATAACTCCTCGAATGCCACTTGACATTCTGTGGGTGCATTTTCTTCTGTTTTCCTCTTAGGCTGCATGTTGCTCTTCTGAAATTGTGTTTGTCTCCTCTTACTCACTGGCCAAAGTTGACCATAGCAACAGCAGTAAATCCAACATTGTAAGACTGTGGGAGCTCTAACATTGAGTCTGCAGGGATGGTACTCAGTTACCTTGGAAAACTTCAGAGTCGGCACTCCCTGGTATTTAGTTAGTTCAGGATGAAAAGCTTTATTTTGCTTTTTAAACTGAAGCTATTCTTACATGTTCAGTTTATACATATTTTTATTTATTTGTTCAGTAGTGCAGAATCATACTCTGAATGGAACAATGTATGTAATTCGAAAGGGGTAGGATATTTGTATTAAATTGAATAGGAAGCTGATGTTGTTTGATTGTATTTATTTTTATTATTTTAATGTTTAGATTTATTCTTGGTATCAAACAGTTATTTGGATGTATGGACATGCTGCATCTCAAGTGAAGTTCAGCAGCATGAGGCTATATCTGGGGCCTAATCATAATAGCAGGCTCTAATGCTGTCCTGTAGGAAAATAGGGGAGACTAAGCCTTCTACGTATGTCCCTTTATTCTGTGAGAAGGGATCCTTCTCTGCCTATAGGACAGGAAATATATGTGAAGGAGGGGCTGCTTTTTTGTGTGTGTGTGTTTAACAGAATGAGGTAATCCGTGCTTGTTAAATAGATGCAAAGATGATCTCCTCAGCCCTAGAGTACAGGAGCAATAGTAGAGGTTTTGGTACTTCTGAGGACTGCTCAGCTCATAGCTCTTTGCACAGCCCTTACTTGTGATGTGCAGCAGCAGGTTAATCTTTAAATAAAAGAGAGGAGTGTAGCTGCATACACTCTTACTGTTGGGAGATCCTGGAGACTGTCTGAAACATCCAGCTATCATAGCAGTGAAAGTATCCATGGAAGGGAGACTCAGAATATAAGTATTCCTACCTGATGTTGTATTTTTAAAATAACAGCTAGTTTTGCTACTGACCTTCAAATCTAAGCTTCTGTATCATGGAAAGGACTTAAAAAGGATACTAAACTCACCCCAAATATCTTTGCTTCAGAGGTTAAGATATCCTGGGTTGCTTTTTGTTCACATAATAACAATTCTCCTTATTCTAAGTATTGCTCTAATAGAGGCAAGTGACCAGCTAGAGTTGGCTTGATTATAGGATGACACTTCAGGTATTCTCACTTCTTTCTGATTTCGGTGGAAGTAAATTAACTAGCCCTAGAGGCATGTTTACTACGTAACCTGCTGGCCTTCTTGAACAATGTTATGCAGAACTATTTTATACACCTTGAATTAAAACACTTGTAAGCTTGGCTTAAAAAGTCACAGCAATACCCTCTAACAAAACAAACAAACAAAAAAAAACAAACAACAACAAACAGCTCCAGGTTTTTGAGAAGGAAAGAAACCCTCCATTCAACAGACCTTTCATTCTGTAAATCTTAAATCAGTAAGATACTTTTCTCTCGAATGCTGACAAAAATTATATGTACACATTGTATACCTGCCTCCGTGTGCATGTCTGTCTGTACAAAATAACAGAAGAACCCCATCTGTTTTGCCGCTGAAGTTGACAGTAAGCCACAATGATCCTGAAATCCATTTAGGTTTTGGTTTTGTTCTTTCTGCAAAGGTCTGAATACCACTGGCAATGCTGTCCTGTGGCAGAACTTCATCCAGAATTGTTTAAGAGATTACAACACTATACTGAGATTTATTTACAAACTTAAATATTTGTTCCCTAAACCTAGAGCTGCGTGTTCCTTGAGCTCTGTTTGGTGTTGCCTGATTGGCTATCCTGAGGATATTCTAGAGCATGTTAGAAACAGTCACAGCTGTGTTTGTGAAAAGTGGTCATTGGCCACTCGAAAACAGAATTGATCTGCCAGTTTATCCATTATGCTTGCAGGTAATAGGTTGTGCCTGTGTTTTAAACTGTGGTGTTGTATTTATCCTGTACTTAGCAATCCTGAAAACTTCTGTGTGTGTAAACTCACACTGATGTGACCATACAAAACATATAGAGACCAGACCTCTCAAGAAGTCAGTAGTAATAGTATTTGGAGCCCAAATTCTGCTGTTTTGAAGATACTTTAGTGCTTTCCTGCAGAGTTTTAATTCACAGAATTTCTAGGTTGGAAGAGACCTCCAGAGCATCGAGTCCAACCTCTGACCTAACACTAACAGTCCCCACTAAACCATATCCCTAAGCTCTTCATCTAAACGTCTTTTAAAGACTTCCAGGGATGGTGACTCCACCACCTCCCTGGGCAGCCTGTTCCAATGCCTAACAACCCTTTCGGTAAAGAAGTTTTTCCTATCATCTAACCTAAAACTCCCCTGGTGCAACTTAAGCCCATTCCCCCTCGTCCTGTCACCAGGCACGTGGGAGAACAGGCCAACCCCCACCTCACTACAGCCTCCTTTAAGGTTATCTGTAGAGAGCAATAAGGTCACCCCTGAGCCTCCTTTTCTCCAGGCTGAACAAGCCCAGCTCCCTCAGCCACTCCACGTAGGACTTGTTCTCCAGGCCCCTCACCAGCTTCGTCGCCCTTCTCTGGACCCGCTCAAGCACCTCCATGTCCTTCTTGTAGCGAGGGGCCCAAAACTGAACACAGTACTCGAGGTGCGGCCTCACCAGAGCCGAGTACAGGGGGACGATCACCTCCCTAGCCCTGCTGGTCACAGTGTTTCTGATACAAGCCAGGATGCTGCTGGCCTTCTTGGCCACCTGAGCACACTGCTGGCTCATATTCAGCCGACTATCAACCAACACTCCCAGGTTCTTCTCTGCCAGGCAGCTCTCCAACCACTCATCTCCCAGCCTGTAGCTCTGCTTGGGGTTATTGCATCCCAGGTGGAGGACCCGGCACTTGGCTTTGTTGAACTTCATGCAGTTGACCTCAGCCCATCGGTGCAGCCTATCCAGATCCTCCTGCAGAGCTTTCCTACCCTCGAGCAGATCGACACATGCTCATAGCTTGGTGTCATCTGCAAACTTACTGAGGGTGCACTCAATGCCCTCGTCCAGATCATTGATGAAGATATTAAAGAGATCTGGAAAAACAAAAACAAAAAACAAAATGCTTTGCTAATTCCATTTGCTTCTCTAAAATATGTCACTATCTTTTATTTCATTTTGTGCTGAATGAATGTCAAGCCAGACATCTTAAATTAGAATGCCTTCTCATGGAAAATCAAACTCCTGATTTTATTGTGAAACTTCTGTGATCAATAAAGCTAGATAAACTCTTCTTGTAACTATTAACATTTCTGTAGAAAAGGTACCTTAAACTTTTCTTATTTTTTCTATGGTTTTACAACTAATGTGACAATGACAAAATAAAATCTCATACAAGGACTGTAGTGCTGGAGCATCTGTGATATTGATGCGTTGGAAATGGAGCTGTGGATTAGTCCAGGCATGAACCAGTATCATTTCATCTGATCTAACATGTGTGTGTCACCCTCAGCAGCCCCAAGAGGGGGCTAAGCTGCCCTAGGGTAGCTTTGTATTCTACTCCTTCCATTCTCGCTTTGTGTGCATGCCTCTGCACCCACTTGCGCTTCTGCTGATGAGTATGGGTATATCTCTCTAGATTGAGAGACCTCCTGCTTGAGATCTGATTCTATGAAGTGTTAACATTTTTAAAGTCTGTTGTTCAGCACAGTTTCTTGATTATCCAATTTCACACTCCTGCTTATATCATCAGTTAATCCTGGCTGCTGACCTTCACTTGAGATGCAGCATGTCCGTACATCCAAATAACAGTCACTACTTCAAAGCTGAGACAAAGCTGAGAAGTGCTGGAGAGAGCTGACTTGTTAACAGTTGGTATTCCCAACCTGGCATCATGACCAGAAAAAATTGTGTTTCTATTAAGCCTGGATATTAAACTTTTTTTTTCACCTTCTTCTGCCACCTCTATGATATGGAAGTTCTAAAGAAGTAAGCTACCTACTCCTGGGGTTTCTTGGTGTCAAAATTTTATCAGTATTTCTTGTTTTCCCCATCCTCAAACTTCTTTAAATCCTCCTAATTTTGGTGAGAGCAGCCTACGTTTGCACTCTTCATGTTGCTAGCTCTATTCAGTAAGTTGCAACGTTCCCCTTAAAAAGGGAATGCTGACTGAATAATTTTTTTGTGGATAGTCTGACTTATGATTCACTGTTATCAATGACCAGCTTTCTGTTGATTTTGCAGTTGAACAGGCAATTTGTCATATATAGTGTACAGCGTAACATTGCATAGAGCAGCTCTCTGTATAAGCTGGTAAAGTTATCCAAAAGTATATGGAGAAACTGGTGGCAAATTACTCATCTTGCAGGGAAGAGGGGGAAGGGATTGTGATGGAGATACTGATGTAATTGAAAATTGCACTCCTGGTACGAGTTTTCGTGTTCCTCTTGGATGTAGTCAGATTTGCAAGTTGTGTGGGTCTCATTTCAATACACATTCCTGTCATTTTAGTGCTGGGGTGTTAAATGCATTCGAATGATGATGGAGTCAAACTCTGGGCAAAAATATTGCTCCTAATGCAGATTCATCAGGTGCTAATAGGGTGTATGTTGTGGGGGGCTAGGAGTCCACGTTGGCTGTGAGGCAAAGGTGTTTTGCCTTACATTGCATGTGGAGATTCAACTTGCAGTACAGCTACAAAAGGTTTTCTTGTAGCCCAGTCTATGTGCATGAGTCTGGCAATGAAAACTGATGATGTGCATTTTTCAGTTTGTTGTGTGATAAATAGCTAGTTCTCTTCACCATTTGCATATGCTTCTTTTTCATTCTCCAGACTGATTTTCTCTTCAGAATGCTTTTTCAGAGATGTGCCGTGATGAACTTGAGCTTCACTGCAGTCCTTTTTCCTACATTTATAATTTCCGGCTGTGGCCCTGATCCTGCAATATGAATACAGTGATACTCTGCAGGCATCACAGGGAACCCTCAGGAGTGGATCAGGTCTCCATTTTTATAGCAAGCAATAGTAATTCAGCTCTCTGAGACTTTTAAAGCACAAGTTATAGTCCGTCTGGAAATTTTTATGGATGTATTTCATCTTGGAGCGGTGCCACCAATGCCTCCTCTCTGGAGTCAGAACTGTATTACAGAGCAATATTCTGGCTGAAATATTTCCAAAATACCTCTTGCTATCCCAACTATATTTGGACTAATAGTGAAATAAGTTATAGTTTATCAGATTAGCTTTTAGGGCTTGCACTGTAGCGGGGCCCTGAGGCTTCAGAGAAGGGAAAGTTTATGCAGGTCTTCCACAGCATTTCCTATCTCTTCTGCCCAATACACTTTAACATAAAGCCCTCCCAGTGCAGCTGATTCTTTCTGCCTCTCCAGTCCTTCAGCTTACATAAAAGGAATCTATTTTACGAGGTCAGATTTATGCTACTGAGTAGTAGCTTTAGTCATTGGTTTTGATAAATATTTACAATTTGATAGTGCTGGCAAACTGACAATCGATGCCTACATGTCCAGTTTTGTGAGGGCTGTCTCTGTTCTCAGTCAGGTGATCCAAATGGGTAAACTGGGGAAAGGATTTTGAGGAGATAAAGGAGTAGGAGAGGTGCAAGAACAAAACACACAAATACAGCAAATGTTCAAATAGTTATTGTAGATACCTAAATTGATTCATTTATTATTTGTAGAAAATTACAGGAGAAGAGAAGGAAAATGCTGACAGTTTATAGTTGGAGAAGCAAAAGAAAAAGGAGTACTGCATTGATTTAAAAAAAAAAAAAAATCTGAGATTTTTTTTTAATTTTAATCCCCTCCTTCCCTGAAAGTTTGCCACTGACTTCCATGGGACTGTAAACAGATCTCTTTATCTTCTGTTGTACAGTGACATCTACAGAGAGTGAAGTACAGGTGTGGAGCGTAGAAAGCAGGGCTTTCCCATTTGGCACCATTTCTTTTGGACTATGGATGGCAACAGTTTTTGTTTTATGTATTACTAAATAGACTTTTTAAGTAGACTTTTTACTCTTTTAAAATGCTTTTTAAATGCTTGTATATTATTTATCTTTGTAAATTCTTGTAAGATCTAGGTATTAAAAAGAAAAAATGTTTTTTGGACTCCAATGGAAATTATTTTGACAGCTGGAAATGTAATAGCAGTTTTCACAACCAAACAGAAATGAGTTTGTTGTAACAACTGTATTGTGAAGAAGTGGGTTTGGATTATTTCAGTCTGAGTCTTTATTCAGAAATTACCATATAAATTACCATATAAATTGCTTTATTATTAGATATATTCATTAGTGTTGTACTGGATTTAATTATTTTAAGGAAATACTGAATGGTAAATGAACATTTCATGTTAAGAAATCAAAAAACAGGCCTTTTTTTCAAGATTTTTCTGTTACACAAAATCTATTGCATGCATTTCTTGGTTAGGCTTAACTTTATTGATTTGGGGTTTTTTGTTTTGTTTTAAAGTTTTTGCAAGTTTATTAGAAACTAAAAATAGCCTGCCTCTGCAGTATGATTTCATTGTTATTTTATGTTTTATTTCTCTACATAAGACTGGAATAACATTTTTGTAAAACATGACAGCACATTTTAACTTCATGCACTACCCATAGTCTCAGCGACTTCAAGAAGACCATTTGATGCAGAAAGTTACATAAGATACATGCAGATCTTAGTAACGCTTAAGCTACTAGGGCTTTAAAACCACATTACAAAACGACTTTATAATAAGTAAATTTTTTAATGAAGCTAGAGGGAGATGAAAGATAAACACTTCCACTCCAGAAATAGAAAGACAAGGAAAAAAATACTATTTTTACTTCTGCTGTCATTAAAAAGGTAATTTATTAAGTATAAGAATGTTGATACCTAGGCTCTGAACTTTATGGCGTTTATATTTATGATTTTTCTTATTTATGCTTTATAGGTAAAGATCTTAATTTTAATAAGGTATTTCAAAATATGATCATTTGAGAGTAATTTTTCTTTGCTCTTGAATAACATTAAATGTATTAGAATAGGGTTTAAAATCACCAAGAATGTATATAAATGCATTGGGTGTTGTGTAAGGTGTCTTTTTTCCCTACCTGTTCAGATACTATATTATTAATGGCAAGCCAGATCCAGGCCTCATTAAATTAATACAGCAGAATGATAATCAGAAAATTGTCAAGTAATGAACAAAACCCAGAAGTTCTAAAACTTTAAGTTATTGTGGGTAGTGATTGGGTTTTATAGCCAAGGCTCTTGTGTCTGAAAAATGACCCTGATCGTTTTCCAGCTGACATTGTGTTAATTTGTGTTAAACTCAATTTTTGTAGAAGAAAGAACATGAAGCAATGTGTTATCTCAGTGAAGCGGGACAGATCACTTAAAACCTATATAGTAAAATCTACTTGTTTCTACAAAGATCTTGGCAAAAAGCATCAAATCCTTTGGAGAAATAAATAAGTAAAATAATTGTCTCTGTAAAATATAAACAAACAATAAAATACATGTAAGCAGTGAATGCTAGAAAGACATGTATGATTCTCTAGGTATACAAAGACTCTTATTCTCCAATAAAAGATAAAAATGTATAATAGATTAAATGTGTCCATTCTATAAGAGACAGTAATTTTAAATAAGTGAATATGCTAGTGGAAAAGTTTTAGCATTCAAGAGTTGTCAACATTCTTCCTCTTGTGGAGATCTATCATGGGACCCAACTCTGGATTTATTTTCTTACTTTTACAGTCAGAGATTTTTAGTTAGGGTTGAAGGGAGTAAGAAAAAAAAAAAAGAAAAACCACATTTGTTTGTGCTCTATAGAGTTTCACAAATAATTGAACAAACTTCCATTTGTGCAGTGGTTTCAAGTATGACTTTTCTAACATAAATTACAATTACAGGAATCTTTCAGTTGCTGCACAGTTATTACTGCAAGAGGCATCTGGAAAATGTCTTCCATGAACTGTGTTTTTTGGCAGAGGCTATAAGCAAGCATGGTCAGTGTAATTAAGCTGACAAGTGTTTGTTATACTGTATTTGTTTACTGTATATTCTTTCCTTCAGTAAGTATTAGTATTTCTTCTAAATCTTCTACTCTAGCTGGTGACCCTGGCAGCATTAAACCTTACTATAGCATGTAACACAGCAGCATTAGAGGGAAGGGCACTTAACTGAAAATATTAGAAGCTTTCTTAGTAACTACCTGTTTGGGATAGCTGCATGCAGTCAATGAGTATCAAATTTCTTTGAGAAAAGCTCAATCTGATAGAGAAGGCGAAATACTTGATCCCAGCAGATTTCTCCCTTGTGAGCTATAAAAATCCTTTGCTGGAGAAAGTCAGCCTAGAGCCCTGAACTTCCGATGCTTTCAAAGTGTTGTAGGCTCTTTGTGTGGATCCTTTATTTCTTTCTGATAAATACCAAAATAGGGAGCTTGTGAGCTTGAAAATTAAGTTCTTTAGGGGACCTACAAGGTTGAGCCAGCTGTACTGGAGAATTTAGATAAATGCTGAACAATAATTTCTTGGTCAGGTGAAATCTAACAAGTGTTAAGGCTGAGTAGCAGCTTTCTAGCTCACTTTATTTGGTTTCAAATTTGCAGTGCTTTTTATAACTTCATGTACCTCTTCATTTAGACACCTCTTTATGTTGTAAACCATGGTGAGACTGGACCAATCCGATGTAACAGATGCAAAGCTTACATGTGTCCCTTCATGCAGTTTATTGAAGGTGGAAGAAGGTATCAGTGTGGATTTTGCAATTGTATAAATGATGGTAAGTGATATTTCTCTGATCAGTGATTCATACAAATTCCATAAAACTAAAAAGGACTTGTATCCCTGAAATGATTTTCTTGACTAGCTGACTTGAAAATAGTTTAGTGAGATGAAGTAGCAAGGGCTAATTCACAAATTAAAACAACAACAAAAAATACTACCTACTAAAAATACTTAAAACACTTCTTCAGTCCGGTATTTAAAAATAAACGTAAGAAAAAGTAATGCTAAACCATGAAGTCCAAGTCCAGTCTGTTATGATCAAAAGTTTATTTTAAAATATTATGTCAACATAGGATAAAAAGCTGCTTGTATTGCTAACCAAGAGCAACTTTTGTGTAGAGAAATTAATTTCTTAAAGAAATCTAAATGTTCAGCAAAGAATTATTTAGGTCCATGTTAGACTAGTCTTAGCCATGGCTGTGGATGCAGTGGTTAAATAGCCTATTAATCTTCCTGTGACAAGTGTTGGTTTTCACAGAAGATACCATGCCATATTTGTTCAAGTGTGCTGCATGTGACTTAAAACTGTTCTTGTGCTCTTGGATATATCCCAGATCTTTGCCAGAAGTAGCCTTTATAGACATTTGTATCAAGTTGGATTTCCTCAGCTGGATCACAGTGGTATAGTGCTTTCCCTAATACAGTAATCTTTTCATCTCTGAAATGTGAACCTTGACAGGCTCATTCCAACTTCTTTTCTGCCTGAGGCTCAGATGTTTGTGCAATCACGGCAGATAGCAAATTTCCTAGTTTGTTAGCAGTTCAAACTCTCATAAAGAGAAATTTGAATGCATTATGAACATTTTAATAAAGACATTTCAGTTGTAGTATAATTTTCAATCATGCTTTGTATTGGTAGTGTCTTTTATCCAAACTGGAAAGCATTTAAAAACATTAATGAGACCTAGAAATGCCCCAAAAACTAGGTAGATATTCTGCATCTCCTGCTTTTAACAGGCAAAAATGTAAAAAATAATATTTTTTGAGGAAAAAAGAGCTAAAATTGATTGAGGAAAAAAGAGCTAAAATCCAGACGTGACTCTTCCCAGTGTGGCTAGCCATTAGACTAGCTGCCTGTAAATTGGTGGTGGCAAAACAACATGGTTTCTTAATGCTTGCTTTGGAGTTCTACATGCTTTATGTGAAGCCACAGAATGTTCACAATTTGATGGACTGAAGGCAGCTTGCTGTACAGTAGGCCAGGTTTGTGAATGTTGCAGAGTTATTTCCAGTGCATGGTAATGTTGCATAAAGCACCACAGGCTTTAGGAAAAGTGCTGTTTTTAACTCCGGTGATGTGAATTGAGCTTTGAGTAGATGGTATCTTTCTAACAAAATAGCCATCATTTAGTCTGTAGCCTGAGGATAGCAGACCTGTGGAAATAACCTGGGTCAGTTTTACCTACTCAAGCTTGACAGGGTAGAGATAAGAGAAAATTGACATTCAAAGGGGAATTTGCTGTATTCTCCTAATACAAGAGAAGCTCACATTACCAGGATGTTGTGAGGTTTGTTTGTTTTCTTAAATCAGTTTGAAGAAAAAAACATAACCTGGCTAAAATTTACACACCTCTTTGATCAATAACAGAGGAGCCTATGTTACTACATGATAACTATTGAAAAGAGTTGTTGGGTTGTTCCTCTCCACACTGTAAACGTTTTTTTTACCTGCTCTTGTATTGGTTTTTAGTCCCGCCGTTCTTCTTTCAACATCTGGACCACATTGGCCGACGGGTAGACCATTATGAAAGACCTGAGCTATCTCTGGGATCATATGAATATGTTGCTACTTTGGATTATTGCCGAGTGAGTATTTCCAATACGCAAAATTATTTATGATTTGATGTCAAAACAAACAAAATCCTTTAAGTACCTGTGTTGGAGTAAATGCACTTACAAGCTGAATATCAGAGTCCAAGAACATTTTAGAAAATGTGCAGATGTGGAGGATTTAAGCTTACAATAATGTTTTGCTCTTTTGTGCTGGATGGAGACTAGCAACTAACAGTAATAAATCGTTTCTCAAAGTCGTGGGTCACAAGTCTTCAACTGAGATGCTGGTTTGGTCCTTGGAAGCATTTAGAGGATGTTCAGAGGCTATAGTTCAAATTCTGATGCAGCGTTGCATTTTAGCTGCATGACTTACTAATTTTGCAGACCAACATGCACCTGAATTGCCTTCTCAGCTTTTCAAACCTTAGCATGGGAATTTGAATCTTGTCTTGGCATGAGTAGTTTTAGTGTTCTGACCAGTAAGTTGAATGGGTTCTCTCTCCTAATAATTAATTAAGAACTTGATCCAAAGTCTACTCAAGCCACTGGAAGTATTTGTAGTTGATTTTATTAGATAGCTATATTTTGTACTTCCCAAAGCATAAATTATTTAAGCTTTTCAAACTTTTTTACAAAATTTTTCAAAATTCCTAGTGTGACCTCATCTTCCCACAGCAGCATGGACATATTTTTTGGTGCTTTCTGAATTGGGTGGAATTTTCTTTCCATCGGTGGAATGCGGATATGATAAAATTAGGAAAGGCGGTTCAATCCAACAAAGCCTTGAAGTAGGTACAAGTAACTTCCTCAGACCATCAGATTATTTCTGGTACAAAGAAATGAACAAGTTTTAATTCTGGTCTCTCACAGGGGTACTGCTTCCAAGTCCACTGAAATCCCTGAGACTGCCTTTAGAGATTCCATTGACATCTGCATTAAACCCCAGGGTGGGAGAGAACTCTGGCTGTAATGGGGCATTATAGAAATAGTGTGGGATCCTTGGTGTACATCCATCAAATTTGGTTCAGCTTTGCTGCTTTCTGCAGCTAAGCTTTTGAAAATGTGTATACTGAATAGCTCCATTCGATTTTCAGTTTTCCCTATTGAGTAACCGATGTTCATCATCACAGTCTTGCTTTCAGTGCAGTGAATGTGCCATATAGTTTAAATGAGGGAGCTTCTGTGATAAGCCATCCAGCATGGTTTGTCTTCTTGTTCCATAGACTCAGCAGAATGTTACAAAAAATAAATCTGATAAAATCAGCACTCACACTGGCAATGTTAAGTCATTAAATTTTAGAGAAGTTAACGTTATTTTCTCATTTTGCTCCAAGTTAGAAAAGTTTAGTTCTTTTATAAATCAGTTTAAGACCAGAACTGAAAAGCCATTTCCTTTTGTGCTTATCAAATGACAAGGATGAATGGCTAAAAAAAGTTAATAACAGCTGTTTTGCATTATTGTGCTCCTGCTCAGTGGATGTGGCAAGAGCACAAATTCTCATTTCTGCCATATATTTGTTAGAAATTACGTAGGAATTCTTTATAAATAGAGATGTGCTACGAGAGTTCAGAAAGTAGCGTTTGATATGTTTTTTGAAACTAGAATCCAAATGCAAAAAACAGAACAGGTTTTAAAATTACTGTCTGGTTTTAGTTGACAAGAGTTAATCTTGATTTACGTGATTCAAATGAAGTGAGATCAAGGGTATAATGTTCAATTTTATGTGTTCTGAGGATATGACGATGGATAAGTCATATTTCAAGGATTAGATGATTTTTTTGTTATATGGAGTTTTCTGCAGATTATTTGTAATGAGTAAAATTTGGTAAGTGGTCAGAAGTCTTTATATGAAGGCAGTGAAATAGCATATGTAACTATAATGCAAAAGTTGTCCTGAACTTGACACCAGGTAATGACCACTACTCATCTTAATGAGAATTAGAAAAACTGAATTTAGGCATACGGCTAGGCCCATGATGATTACTGTTGCTATGTGCACTCTATATGATCTTCCTGGGCACATCAGTAAGCATTACATTACTTTGTTTATAAACAAAAATAAAACAATCATCATCTTGTTAGTTACAGAAGCTTGGTCAGTAGTGTATATGACAATATGTATGCTACTTAAATGTCTCTTATGTATGACTGTGGCTAAGAAGCTGTGCCAAAAGGAATCTGTACCAGTCTGAGTCGCTGCTCTGTATGTAGCAGTTGCATACATCGAGCATTACACTCTAGTGCTTTAATTATCTTACAGAAAATCAGCTTATTCCTGAAAGTACAGTTTTCTTATCTGTCCAGAGTGTACTGGAGCATGAGAAAGCAAGACAGAGAAGATGCTGATGAACAGTTGGTGGTGCTAGAGATTGCAGTATTTTAATTCTGGTTCAGTACCTAAGTCACATTTTCTGTTTCCAGATTGGTTAGAAATTGCTTAACAGTTTTTAGAGGCAAATGTTAACAAAAACTGAATTTAAGCATTTCTGTAAACAAAATGGTATTGTGTAAGCATATATGGAATACAGAAACAAATTTGTTTAAACACTTGAATTCCAATAGAAAATGCTAGTATTTCGTCTTATCTAATAAACTTTTATCCTTTACGTATTTTATTCTATTAGGATCTATTTTCCAGTAGTACAGTTTATTCCAAGGATGGTGCTTACCCAGGACATGCCATCTTTCTGTAATAATTACTCTTTCTAATTCATAGCATTTTTCAAATGACTAAACACAGTATTTAGATTGCCCTATGGTACCTTTTTGTAAATCTTTTTGACATAACAGGACACTGTCTAATTTTCTCTGTGAATATTTTTTCCATAGAATAACAAGCCTCCAAATCCACCAGCTTATATCTTCATGATTGATGTATCATACCGAAATATAAACAGTGGTCTAGTTAAACTCATATGTGAGGAACTGAAGACACTGCTAGATAAGCTTCCAAGGTAAAGAAACATACATGGGTTTTGCTTAATGTACCATACCGCAGTTTACAAGAAGCTCTGCATGTTGAGAGGTAAAACCAAGAAAGTACAAAAAATGACAGAACTTACAATACAGGTATTTTTGAGGTGGTAGTGACTAAATGGTAATTTAAAAATTGCTGGCAGTTTTTGAAAAATTAAGATTGATATCTGGGTTTACGATATGAACGGAAGGAATGCCTTGTACTGACTGAACATGTAGCACTTTCTTTTCTTTTCCTGTACTGAACTCTAGTGGTATTATCAGCTAAGTCCCAGCTTGTAGTTTTGACTTTATGTGCTGTGGTTCTGTTTACTGCAGTGCTACTGTTCTCGTTAGATTAAGCAGAGAAATACCACAAACCAGAATCTCAAGAAAGTAAAGTCTCTCTAAAGCCAGTGTTGGTAGGTTGTATCTTTAGCTCGTTTCTTTTTTTTTAATCAGCAGAACTTAGTTTCCTTTGTTGTGAGATTTTTCTGCCCTGCTATGTATCTGAGAGGTGAGCAAATCTTGTAGGCAACTGACATTCTGTTAAGTATGGCATGTTTGCTATGTCAGCATGTCCTGGTTTCAGTTAGAACAGAGTTGATTTTCTTCCTAGTTGCTGGTGGAATGCTGTGTTTTGGCTTGGGATGAGAAGAGCGCTGATAACACCCCGATGCTTTAATTGTTGCAGAGCAGTGCTTATACTAAGCCAAGGACATCTCAGCCTTTTGCTCTGTCCTGCCAACGGGCAGGCTGGGGGTGCAGTAAGAGCTGGGAGGGGACAGACCCAGGACAGGTGACCCAAACTGGCCAAAGGGGTATTCCATGCCATCTGGGGTCATGCTGAACAATATATAGGGGTGGCTAGCTAGGGGAGGGGGCCGGACTGCTCGGGGTTAGGCTGGGCATCGGTCAGCAGGTGGTGAGCAATTGCATTGTGCATCACTTGTTTGTACACATTATTATTAGTAGTACTATTATTATCATTGTATTATTATTACTATTTTCCTGTCTTATTAAACTGTCTTTATCTCAACTCACGGGCTTCACTTTCCATTTCTCTCCCCCGTCCCGGAGGGGGAGGGTGAGTGAACGGCTGCGTGGTGTTTAGCTGCCGGACAGGTTAAACCACGACACAGCATTAAATGTGTAGTAGTACTATTACTACTGATCTGTATTAATCACAGTATATTGCTTTAGTATAGTTTCATGTAGTTTTCAGTATATGTTTAGTGCAGTTTTCACTAATGAATAATGCTGACAGTTAAATGAAAGCAGTGGCAGTCAGACTGAAAAAATTAAGTAGACGAGGTGTTTATTAGTTGAGGCATACAAAAGGATTGAAGAGCATACAGAAAGAAAATGCATTCTGAATAACAGTGTTTATAGAGGGAGAACATGCTTAAGAAACAGAGGGAGCAAAGTGAGGAAGAGTGGGAGACAAGACCCTTGAGATGAACAGGGATATGTTAATCTTTTTATCATATGTGCTTGTCACATTTCACATATGTGATCTCTGTGCATGAAAGAGATTCCAGTTCAGGGTGGGGAGTTTGTCAGATGCCCGTGTAAGACCATCCCTTGCGCACTTTGTCGTTGAAGATTACACTGGAGACACGAGTGTTTGATATTGTCCTGCACATACATGTATCTCAGAGCTTTCTATCAGGATTGGTCATGACTCTGAAGATAATAAAAGGCCATGGGTATAGTAGCAAAAAACAATTGGCAGTTTCGGAACACCTGGTCTTGAATAGAGAAAGTAAAGGAAAAATGAAAGCAAGTGTATCTACATCACAAGAAGTAACATACACTTCCTCAGAAGCACTCTGTAGATATCTACTGCTAAATACCCTGTTTGCATGGACAAAGTTTTCACGTCCACTGAAAAAAGCAAGATAGATAAATAAAGGGCAGGCCCATTGGTTTCTTCAGAGTGATATGTTGCCTTTAAACAATATGAATTGAAAAATAATAATAATCAGGCACTCACTCCACCAGCATTTGTGGTGAAACTTCTATTTTGGTGCTAAGACGTGAACTTCACTGTGTGTTCATTTTCTGTTGCTGAAGAAAGACACCTGCAAAAACATTCTGCTGTTATCACATGAGGTGAAAACCCTGTGCTCAGATTTCCGGGAGCCCAAATTCTTTAAGAGGAAAGACTTCTGGTTAACAGAGCAATGTGTGTAACAAAAAGGCCACTGGTGTAGCGGCTTGTGGCAGGTAAGCCTGTGAGAATGGCTGAGAAATTAAAGCTAGCAAATAATGGATTAAGTTAGGTGTCTAGCGACTTTGTGTTAAAAGGGCTTTATGCTTCTGCAGATTTGCAGCACAGCAGCAAACATATTATTTGCTTGCTAGAAGTTTTAGGGCAGGCGCTTTCAAATTTAGATGTTCTAAACCAGAACACTAATTCTCTGTTTAGATAAATAGAGAAATGTGTTTACAGAAATTCTGCTCTTGACCTCAGAAAATCACGCTATTTGTACCAGTATGATTTTTTAGACATATAACTTAAAAACATTTGAGTGCATTTGATTCAGACATCTCATTCTGAGGCACTAAAAAGAACTAAGTGTGTTAGCCACACAGGCAGTCAGCTGCTGTGTTTGACAAGTGACCTTTGAAACAATGATAGAAGAAATCACATTGTATTGTGTACACTGCCACACTGTAAGGAGCAGTGTCTGATGAAATTGTCCCACATACCTGCTGTGTAACCTGCTGTGTAAAAGCGTTGGAACCAGTAGGATGATGCGGCTATTGCTCCTTGAAGTAGGAAAGTGCTGTATGTGCCTGAAGTTAGGAATAACTTGTCCTGAATGCTCCCTGTTAATCACGTTACTTAGAAAATAGTAGTGTCTGATTGCTAGGAGTGATTAGAGACTTGCATTCAGAAAGGATGCATCTATGTGAGTTGGAGGATCTCAGAGAGATTATTTAAAATGCTTCTTTACAGAATGTGTTCATATAGAATATTGGTTTGTTTTAAATCAAAAGTAGCTCCTTTCTCATCCAGCGGTTTCCACAAAACAGGAATGGTGGCTTAGTGTTCTTTATTGACATGCGTGTTAAAGATCATAGACGTGAAAAATCATTTCCCTCCCAAGCTCAAGGTTTTAGGTGAAGCTTGTAAAACCAAAAGAATGTGCTATTTTAGAAGTAATTAAGACTGATTTTTGGAATTTGACTTAATAAACTTAGGGCTGCAAACCTGGTCTCACTAGTTTTATTAATGATGCTGCTACTAATGACACAGTAGCTAGTGCTTAGGGGAGTTACCTCCTGCAAAAGAGCTCCTGAGCTCACTGCTCACAGTGTTCTTGCAGGTGAGGTGTAGCTCACAGCGGCAGTTTGTGAGCTTTAGCTAGCCTGGGAACACAGCACGAATAACAAAAAATTTCTACAGTACACTTCCTGTATGATGCATAGTTATGAGGGATCCAAGACCTTTTGCTGCTTAAAAGCAGTCCTGCCAAAGCAGAAGATTGGTGACTTTCAGGCTTCAGTGCCTCAGACATTATTCAAGCCTAGTAACTGCTCTCTCCAGGCGCTGATCATTAGTGTCACTGAATTACAGTGTATTCTAAATAAAGCTGATTTTCTGATTGTGTTTTCTAAAGGATTGTCCTGTTATCTCTTTTCCATGTTTTGCAGATATAGTCTATTCTTTATCTTACATATTCTAGCCTGCTTGAATGGGACGCACAGTTGATAGGGGTGACTTTAAGATATATATTAAAAAATAAAATAAAATTACAACAGTTTATTTAATCAGGTTGTTTTAATTTGACTGGAGGCAAAGACTGGGGCAATTACATCTGGTTGGTTGTTTGCTTTGTTGCTCCCAGTACAGATAATGATCTGAAAGCAGCCCCGCATTTCAAAGTAATGCCCTTATTGCAAAGCCAGAGTTTCAGAATTTTAACCACTTTTTTTTTGTTTTTCTCACAGAGAAGAGCAAGAAGAATCCTCTGCAATTCGAGTTGGTTTTGTCACTTATAACAAGGTCCTCCACTTCTTTAATGTAAAAAGCAACTTAGCTCAGCCTCAGATGATGGTGGTCTCGGATGTCGGAGAAGTTTTTGTTCCTTTGCTGGATGGTTTCCTTGTTGACTTTCAGGAATCACGATCTGTTGTTAACAAGTAAAGTACAACAATTCCATATCTGAATAAGAGCTGAATGCTTAGAATAGACGTTTTCCCTTTTAGTCAGGTGTGTTACAAGGCTTTGGAGGATGCATGAATTTGTTGAAATGCTTTACAATTCAGCAGATGCACCAAGTCCTGCATTTCCACATTTGAGGGGAAACAAAAGTGGTAGCAGCAACTTGCAGTGCTGAATTTGAAAGCCTGTTTAGACAAGCTGTGAGCCAGGCATCTTCAGTTCTGCTTTGTCTGAAGTGGGAGGGCAAGTTGTGGCTTTGTGCCATGTTGAATGTTTTTCCTGGTTTTCCTTCTATATATGTGATGCATGCCTAGGTATGATCTAAAGACTATTAAGTCTTTATCCATACCTGAACTCCTTTATTTTTAGCTATTTTTGATTTAATGCATGTTCCTTTATGTTACCAGCTTTGAAATAATGCATTTCAATAGAATTCTAAAATTCATGTTTAATTTTATTCCGGCTGGAATCCTAAGAAATCAAAATTTTTAAGTATAAACTTGCATGGAAAAGAAATTCCTCTATGAAGACTTGGTATGTCACATTTTTGGGGATTATCCCAAATATGCTAACCAGTTCAGACACTGAACCTTTCTTCTTTCATAGCTTGTTGGACCAGATTCCAGAGATGTTTGCAGACACTAATGAGAGTGAGACCATCTTTGCTCCTGTTATCCAGGCTGGCATGGAGGCACTAAAGGTTACAATGTTCCTCTCTGTCAAAGTAGTTCTTTAATTAGAACAAGGCATGATAACCTGTAGCTTGCTAAAGACCAGTGCCAAATCCTTCTACAAATCATAATGGGAAATGAGAAAAAATAAATAAATAAATAATAATCACTGATCGTTTCCAGCACTGATGTCCCATTATTGTAACAGCACCTTTGAATTCCTTTTGTTTAGAAAGAACTGACAAGTGTAACATCTATTTCCAGATTCTCCTTATTGAGCGAAACCAGTCATAGAATCACTTAAGTTGGAAAAGACCAGTTTGGTTTCTTATTCAGCATTTAAGAGATAAGGTGTTTAGTCACTACAGTATAATTAATATAACTAATAGATAACTCGGGATGTTTGTACAGACTTCTAGATGCATCTAAGTAACTTGCTGTATGTCAGGGATATCCCTTGAACTGCTGGCATTTCTGTGGAGCGTTGACAATTAAAAGAATGACACAGATTGATTTATCTGTGAGCTCAAACTCTGAGTAGATATATTGAGCCAAAATTGTACAGCATCTCTCAAATCCCATTTCTTAAATATGTAACTGATACTCGTTTTCTTCTTACTCGTAGTAGAATGTATGTGTGCAAAATATTTATACATTTGGTTACCACTTCTATCAAAATGTTCTTTCCCAGTATTTGACTTCTACAAAACAAACTTAACACCCATAAATGTAAATTTCCTTTTGATGTTGTTCCTATAAAAACACTTCTCAAATAAACTTCTTATTTAACTAGTATTTTAAAGTTATAAGTTGCAAGGATGCTCCCTGGGAATCATTAATATGCGTATACATGTGTTCAAGAAAATAACTAATCTGAGAAGAATAAAATATATTCTTCTTTGAGATTCATAAATCTTTAGAAATCGTATATGCATTTTAGACACATTGTCAAAAGTAGTGTTAGTAATTCTTGATGCGTATGGTGGTAACTCAATCTTGCATTCTTTAGAGACTACTTTTTAAGAGTAACTGAAATTGGCATTCATGATTAAAGGTAACCGTGCTATTACGGGTGAGATTCAGCTGTTAAAAGCAAGATACTGTCTTTGATTGCATTTCTGCCATAGTTAGCAAATTCCTAGTTTTCCCAGAAGAATGCCATGGCTTATTTTGAAATGTGGAGTATCTTGTGGATATATTAAGATCTGGAGGGGAAAGAGTACCAAAGCCCATTTGTGTCAGTACTCTCAGGTATTACATTTTTAAACTAGATGTGTGGTTAAGCCTGGAGCAGGAAAAGGGTAAATGCCTCCTTCCTTCCTTTCACCTTCACCCAACTTCTTCAGTGCTTAAGGATTTAGAATTCTGAAGACTAACCAGTTTTCATTCCTATTAACTGTCTCAATATCAAGTGAAAAACTGGATTTTGTAAATTTTGGTGGAAGAGCTTGTTAGCAGTACAAAGATGCTTGTGGTATGGCTACCATTGCTATTCCCTTCTTTGGAATTGAAGGGTTTTTGTCAGCAGTTTGCCGTCCCAGTTTGCAAATCCTATGGCCTCATTAGAGTTCTAGATAACAATTGAAAACTTGAGTAAAACCAGCTTTTACTTTATTTCTTAGTGACAAGAGTTAATGTTAATCACAAGTTTTGATGCTCTACATTTTAGTGTAGTTTAAATGTGGAATCTAGTCCAGGAATGTAATTGTTGTTCTTCTTTAAAAATACAGTGGATAACAGTGCACCCAAACTGAAGAAGCAGTATTTTTTTAACCTTTTATCCTTGTTGCTTGCTGCATAATGCTTGTATCTAACTTAAATGTCTCTAGGTACTTCTAGTTTTGCCCACCAAGATTTTAGTGTCCCATGTAGGAATTACTGTACCGGTGCATCATCCAAAGGATCTGTGTTAGACTAAGTTATTTACTGACACAAAATTCCCAGTTTGTTTTGGGATTTCACTTCCATCAAGTGTAAAGACTAAATGAATGGTTTGGCTCTGAAGAACTTTTGCAGAAAGTTTTCACTGTTCTTAGAGATACCACAGCATGTGAATGAAAATTAGGCTTGTTTATCTGAGTAATAGAATAAATGTCAATATGGTGTCTTTGCAACAGGCTGCAGAATGTGCTGGAAAATTGTTTATCTTCCATTCTTCATTGCCAACTGCGGAAGCACCAGGGAAGCTGAGAAACAGAGATGACAAAAAACTACTCAATACAGATAAAGAAAAGGTATTTTCTACTTGGAGTTCACAGGGGACTGCTATTACACTAAATTCCTCTAGTAGAGCCTTGGTCTTTTTCACTTCTTTTCTTTTACAAATAATTGTTGTTTAAATACATAATATTCCCATATTACACTGTGCCCTGATGATTTAGGTATTAACATATAGGGATTGGCCCTACAAGAACTATGAGGCTAAAGTATGGGCCAGGCAGCAACACCCATCAGTAAAGGAAATCAACCAGCTGCAAATAATTCCACCTTCCAAGAGCCTTTGCTACCTGCAAGGTGTGATTTAGTTCTACAAGAACAGACTGAGTTTTCAATGCATATATGTGGTGATAGAATGTATGAGCAGGGGCAACATCATTACAATCAAATCCATGTCTCGTTTTTATTTTTCGTTCGGGTATTTGGATTGTGATTGGCTACCAACAGTATCTAATGTTATCACATTTGTATTTTTTTAATTCTGTGCAGACACTCTTCCAGCCTCAAGTAAATTATTATGAGACTTTAGCCAGAGATTGCGTGGCTAACGGCTGCTGCGTGAATTTGTTCCTCTTCCCAAATCAGTATGTGGACATAGCCTCCCTGGGTCTTGTCACAATGTACACTGGAGGAACATTGTACAAGTACAACAATTTCCAGGTAAGTGATGCGAGTTTCCTACCAATCAGATAGTAACACCTGGGGACTGGTTGCTTTTATTTCAAAGCATGCTTTGACAGCGTAAAAGTAGATCAATTCTAGAAAAATTATTTATAGACCCCAGGTGGTAAAATTCAAAATGTAGAAACAGCAGATCAGGCGCAAATATCTTGAGACTGTAATTTTACTTCTGCATAAGTTGGTTGGTATCTTAAAATTAAACCTGCTTACCTACGTATGGTGACATCTGAGCAGTGTAGCTAATTACTCCTGCATTTACAGTTCAAAATGCTTATGATAAAGACACTACTCCCCCCCCCCCCCCAAAAAAAAAAAAAAAAGCCAAAAAAATTGTAAACAACACTTTTCATGTGGAATAGGGGATTCTCTCCGTGTCATCAGCTGATCTGCAAAACCAGTTTTTGCGAAGTGAACAAGACTAATTATTAAAGCTGTACCACAAAATCCCAGCTAGCCTGTCAAGGGTAGGTGCAAGGATGGGTGTTACTGGAAACAGGTTTGATTGGAAGGAATCCTGCTTGACCAAGCTTAGAGATGAATTAACAGTGGATACTTGCGCATCTTTGTTTCTGTTAATAAAACAGCAACTGGCATTTCTTGCCATTTTTAAGAGAAGAGATGTTACTTGTGAAAAGATTTGAGGGGGGGGAGGGCAGGGGCACAGTTCACAGCAGGCTGAGGGAGTGCTGGATTTCTGCTGGTTTGCTGCCACCCCTTGGTGAACTGCAACTTGTGCTTTACACTTTCAGCTCAGTTCTGATAGCCCCCAGTTCCTCACCGACCTCAGGAAGGACATAGAAAAAAAGACCGGCTTTGATGCAATAATGAGGGTTCGGACAAGTACAGGTAACAGTACCATTGGGAATGAAAATAAACATGAATGCATGTGAGAATATATAACTGAAAATAACACAGTGCTGAAGTGCTCTACAGATCACTTGTAACGTCAAGCTTCCTGTTTTAACTTCATTATGTACCTTTTGAACAGTATGGACTGGTAAAATGAGCGTGCCCTTACTGTATATACCTACTTAAATCTGCAAATACGATTAAGGTTTCTGATCACTATGCATGCATCCTGAAATGCAAATAAGTTGTGCAAAAGAGGGTGTTGTTGCTGGACACTTGCATGTTCTTTTGTTACTTCAAATTAATGTTCTTACTTCTCAACCAATTATTCTTGCCTCAAATGCAAGTATTTGAGAAATACAGACACACAAAACAGCCAAGTGAACAGTGCAAAACGTTCTGGGTGTCTCTGAGCCACAGCACCTCTTCGTGGCCCATCAGAACAGTGAACAGCTTTGCTTGTCCTCACAGAAGGTGTTGACTGAGGTTGCACACACATGAGGGGAAATGGTTCACATTTTAGTTAGTAAGCAAAATTGAATGACCAAAAAAGAAGTCACAAAATAATGGCACTTGTGATTTTTAAATAAAATAATATATTTTTTGTTGTTTTTATCTGGCTACAGGCTTCAGGGCTACTGACTTCTTTGGTGCCATTTACATGAACAACACCACAGATGTAGAAATGGCAGCAGTTGACTGTGACAAGGCAGTGACGGTAGAGTTCAAACATGATGACAAACTGAATGAAGACAGTGGCGCCTTAATTCAGGTAAAAAAAAAAACCTTAAAGACATACCATGTCTTGAAATTGAGAGTAAGAACTTCTGCAGCCATAATAATAAAAAAGACGTTATGCCGAGGCACTGAGGGGAGGAAGGTACCGCTTGCACAGACTCTGATGTCATAGTACCACTAATAAGGTAAGCCAAAGATTGCGAACTTGCAATGCCATAACTTGCTGTTCCGAAACTCAAGAGATCCGTGCTTCCCTTCTTATTCTGCAATAGGGCATGCCTCAGTAATAGTTCCTGGAAATGCAGATTAGGCAATAATTAAAACTGGCATTTCTCTGCTTACTTGCCAACACTTGTGATATGCCTGTGCCTAAGAAAAGATGTGCCCCAACCATCAGCAGATAATGCAACATTGCCACTTACTGTTCTAGGTATTTTGTCATGACATTTTTCTTTTATTAACAGCAGAAAATGTTACAGCTTGCAAGGTTTTGAACTTACTTAAGCCATGGAATTATCTGAGTGTTCATTTCTGCTCTGCTTAGCTTTTATCTTGCCCCTATAAATACCCTTCATAGGCTAGCAGTTAATCCTTGCACAAATACAGTACTGTGGAACATCCACTTTGGTATGTCTGCCATCACTTCCTGAAGCAGTGCTGCAGCATTGACAGGAAGAGTGTGTGCCATGTAGATGTTGTGTTTACCTGGCTTCCCTGTGACAGAGACATGCAGTAGATCCAGTGCATGTCTGACTGCAGTCAACTGCAGTTGGTATTTGCCTTGCAGACTTCAGTTTGTAGCTGTAGATGATGATGAGATTCTTTTTTGATTGCGGTGCTAGGAAATGAGCGTGTGCCAGCAAAATGTTAGTAGTCAGGAAAGCCTGAGCTCAGTTCCTTTACTTTTCATACTTGGAAAAGGGTTTCCCGAAATGCTAATGTTACATTAAAGCAGAATTGGCGTCATAAGCAAATTCATAAATTATCCCTCCAATTTTAATATCTAAGTCAATGGAAGGGATGAGATACAGGGGTGGGGTTAGAAGGACTTCATGTCACTTCACAAGCAATTTATTCATGTAAGAAGACCCCCTTCGCTTTTCAAGATCACTAAGTTTTTGTGTTGCTGTTGCTGATAACGTGCTTTGCAAATTTTCAATCGGTGGTCTATTGTTTTCAGATGATACCATCAGTATGTAGCAAATGAGAGAGTAATAAGCCTTTCAATCAGTCATGTATTTGTATACTTTTATGACACACATACTTTTAAGGCTAATAATTTTTATAATGCATTTACATGTCTAATCTACTTCCACAAAATGTACAGGTATGGTGTTTTTCTAGTTAATTAATGCTGAAGCAGCACTACTAGGCTGGGCTGTCCTTGGGAGTAATTACATGCCTTTGATGCACAAGGTGGTGGCTCTTACACAATGGACACTTTGCGGACTGACTTTTTGTTTTAAACTTAAAATGAATGGTAATTGGCTCATCTGTTGCAGTGTGCTGTCCTTTACACATCAATAAGTGGACAAAGAAGACTGCGCATACACAATATTGGTTTAAACTGTAGCTCCCAGTTAGCTGATGTCTACAAGACTTGCGAGACTGACGCACTGATCAACTTCTTTGCTAAGTCAGGTAAAGTTATAGCAGATCAGTTTTGTTTCGTTTTTGCTTTCTCTAGGGGTGGAAGAAGAGGAAGGTAGGAGAGATGAAGTGATTGCCTAGTGGGAAATTGTGTTTTGTAACTTGCTATTCCAAGCCTCAGCAACTTGCAACTCTGTTACAAAGTAGAAAAGAGAAGTACATTATGTATTCAGATATACATGCCATAAAAATAATTCTGGGGAAGGTAGCTAGAAACAGGTAATGCACGAAAGTGTATAGGCCTTTCTTTGTGAAGATTAATAAGCATCCTTTAAAATGATACAGGGAAGATTGAAAAGGCACTCATAGAGGTAAGTTTTACTATATTAAAAACTAATTAAAACCTAGCAAAATGTAGATACTCTAAAAGCGTGTCTGTTATTAACATACTCTTTTGTTCTTCTGTATTTGTAGCTTTTAAAGCTATTCTAAGCCAACCCCTGAAGACAGTCAGAGAGATCCTGGTCAATCAGACAGCTCACATGCTGGCGTGTTACCGCAAGAACTGTGCCAGCCCATCAGCAGTAAGCCAGGTGAGGATGCCCCTGCCTAAGTTAGGCGATTGCAGCAGAGGAACAACCAGCCCTGCAATGTCAGCAGTGCCAGAAAGGGAAACTTCAGGACATGCTTCTCCTTTTTGCATCTTCTTCCAAGTCTAATTAATGGCAGGTTTGATTCAATGGTAGCAATTGCAGCATATGGAGGCTGTTCTGGGACAAATGGCAGTGCCAGTGAGGAAGCTGATTACCATGCTCATACCAGACAGATGAGACAGCTGGTTTTCTTCCTGCTGAAATCATATGCTAGTTCACAACAAAAGTTTTTATTTTTCTTCTTACGCTGTTTATAAAAAAAAGGCATTTTGATTTTTGACAATTAAGACTGTTGTCAAAGTTGAAAATAGCTTTGTAACTCAGTAAACAATCTGAATTTATGTGTAGCGCTCTCAAAGACTGCTGGAGGGATAAATACATGATGTCTAGATGGGACCATAGTCTTAGGGAAAAAAATCCACGGTGATTAAAATACAATTCAGCAACTCCCCCCCCCCTTTTTTTTTTTTTTACTGTTACCAAACAGTAGTAAGAAGCTCTGTAAACATGGTTACTTTTATTCCATGCTAGTTGAAAATTCTTTCAAATGTAGTAATCATCAGTTCCCTCTTTTTATATATACAGAGTACTGGGGGGGAAGTTTACTGAATAAGGTGCTTTCAAATTATTTCAGCAACTGTTTCTGGAAAAAAAAGTACTTTCCCAGTTCAAAAAAAGATCCAAAGTTGGATGGACTAAACTCCAATCCTATAAACCTTTAAACCTGAATTTTTCTTACAACTCCCAAGATATCACCACATATTTTCCAGCTTTTGAGGCACTTCAAAAGATTGCTGGAAGAGGTGGCATTTTTCCTACTTTTCTGAATAACGATTGGCTATTTTCTATATAAATGCTGAAGTTGATAGCGAGGCTGCAGCACTCCCACCAATCTTGGAGGCATTCTGTTTAGAGGTTATTATTTTCCTTTGGTCTTCTCTAAGCTGTATTTTCCAATTAGGCTTTTACATAACCATGTAATGTGCTTCTAAGAATCCCAAGTCTGGGCAATAAATCATTTAGTCTCAGTGAAGACCAAATGTTAGAAACAATACCTGTGAGATACCTAGACCTATATTTCCCCTCCTATTTTTTTTAAATCAAAGAAAAGAATTAAGCAGTTGTATGTTTGAAAGCCCAGCTGTTGTTCCCCAGCACATGAGATACACTAAACAACACATCTTCCCTGCCCCTCAGCTCATCCTTCCAGACGCGATGAAGGTGCTGCCAGTGTACATGAACTGCCTGCTCAAGAGCTGCGTGCTCGTTAGCAGACCAGAAATTCCAACTGATGAGAGAGCTTACCATCAGCAGCTGGTCATGGCCATGGGAGTGGCTGACACCCAGCTCTTCTTCTACCCCCAGCTTCTGCCAATTGTAAGTGTGCTGCCTGCACATCTGTTCATTTTCAGTGAGATGGCTTTCAGTGTGCTGTGATGTTTTAAATTGTACAGATGCAGATTTTCTTTCGCTAGGCAAGTGTTATATGACCAAGCTGGACTGTATTTGTACAGTGATGTAGTTGCTAGCTGAATAAAAATAGCTGAACTAAATTGAGGAGGGAGGGCAGAAACTCTAGTTTAAAGTAAATGGGTAAGCAGCTTGACAGCAGCATCCTCTCACTGTACTTTTAACAAGATTTTTGTCCAGGCTTAAGGAAAGGTGCCTGCTTTATTAAAGCTCAGCACTGGTATGCAAGCATCTTTATACTGTGGGGAAGTCTTCCTTAGCATGCAATGTGTAAACTGACAAAAGTGTGACCGCTCTCTCTATATATTCCTCTCATCTGGAAAAGAACCACTAAGGCGTGATAAACTTTTTATCTTTACTTTTTTTTAGTGTCTAGTTGGAGCATCAGTTACCTTAAAATCACCAGGTTTGCAACTCTGACTTTTGTCCCACAGCACAGCCTAGATCTGAAGAGTGACGCTGTCCCAGCTGCTGTCCGCTGCTCTGAGGAACGTCTCTCAGAAGGAGGTGCCTTCATTCTGGCCAATGGTCTGAGCATGTTCCTGTGGCTGGGGGTCAGCACACCCCCAGAGCTCATACAGGGGCTTTTCAATGTGCCATCCTTTGCACACATCAGCACAGAAGCTGTGAGTATATGAAGAGAAACCAGTCAAATTTTTCAGACTTTGATTTATGCTACTCAGAGACCAGTGACAGGGATTTTCAGCATTCATCATTCAGCTAAAAGCAGAAACAGGTGACCAGCAGAAGGTATTAAGACACCAAAAGCAATACAAAAAACTGTAGTAAGCTTTTACCCTTTGAGTAATTACAAAAGAGAAGCTTTCAAAGTATCTTAAACTTTCACTATGACAGATACTAAAATCCTATTGAATATGTATTGCTCAGACAGGAACAAAGCACTTGGTAATAGCTAAAGTGTCTCCTGATAATGAATTTTAACACTGTGGTTACTTCAAACTGAAAAATGCGTTATAGACAGATGAATTACTCTACAAGGTTTTGTGGAAGAGGTGGCACTTCCCAGTTTAGAACGAAATGCACAGTAAGTCACATAAATATTAGCAACTGGTCTTGTATGAATTTGTAAGAGATGCAACTGGAATATAACAACCTGCACTGCTTCACTTCTAACAGACATTACTGCCTGACCTGGACAATCCATACTCTAAGAAGGTTAAGTCAATAATGGAGCACATCCAGAGCCAAAAGCCCTACACCATGAAGGTAAGACTTGTCTGCCTCAACTGGTTCCTCACAGCTGCTCAACAGAACAGGACAAGCTTTGACGAAACTTCTCTGTACAAGGCTTTACATACCAGGAATGGCCCTGTGCGCCAGGGAGTTCCAGCATGCCTTTTAGGGCCAGGTACCTCAAATGTACCTAGTTCTCCATCCAAGGCAATTTTCAGAGATAGGCAGTCTGAAGGTCACCGTTTTCACTGTGCAAACCTTACTTTGCACTAGCTGTTGACTGCATGCAAGTCTCGCTTCTGTGTTCTTAAACACAGCTACTGAATTGTGGGGATTTATTAATGTTTCCCCCCCCCCCCCCCCCCGCCTTGGTAGGGCATAATAGATACAGAAAAGTGGTACTAGCATTTAGCATGACTGTATCCTAAATATATTTATTTACCTCTTTTCAGCTGATGATAGTGAAACAGCGGGAACAGCCAGAGATCCTTTTCCGACAGTTCCTGGTAGAAGACAAGAGTATTTATGGAGGAGCTTCTTATGTGGATTTCTTATGCTGCGTTCACAGAGAGATCTGCCAGCTGCTCAATTAAGGAAACCTTGAGTACATAATTTGTCAGTTGCTTTTTGATTTTGCAAGAGGGACAGTAATTGGTGCCTGAAGCGTGGCCCACAACCTCACTGTACCCAGGCATTCTGCTGTGCTTTACTGAACCTTTTTCTGTGCTCTTTTTGTACAGTTTCATTTCACACAACTCTCACTGAATATTTAGTTTACTTACTCAGCTGTAGAATAGGAAGTTCTGCACTCAGGTATTAATCTTTCAGAAGTCTCAACTTTTTCTCTAAGTTGAATTGCCAGATTTCAAACTGTCAATGCTTAAAAGCATATGATATGCATTTTCAAGTATCAAAATGCAATTTAGAAAACTAATTATTCCTTTTGCTAGTCATGAAGTGTTCTAAGAGCCAGGAAAGATGCTAAAAAATTTTACATAGAAGAGGAAGAAGTTATAAGACGCTGCTTTGTCTAGGGCATACAGGTGAATAAGTTTTATGGCAATCCTGTAGTTTGATTTGAGTACTTCAATGTCCTGCATGTAAATTTTCTAAACAATAACTTGTCCTTTCCAGGAAAAGGGGGATTATTAACTTCTACAGAAAGAGTTCTGGGTAACCTTCTACACCCATGGTTACTCACAACACAAAAATGCCTCGGTTTGTATAAAATTGGACTTGAGTAAGTTTAACAATGGACCACAGGACAAATGGTAATTGAACAATGCTTATTCTGAGTTGCGCAGTTAATGCCACACTGTTATAGTACAATTTCCCAGTCTTAAGGGCAGCAGTTATTTTAAAATGCTATTTATGCTCAATTTTGAAAATTGAGCTTTATGTTAACTGGAATACTCCTAATAGTAAACATCTGCTTCCCTCAAAATTACAGTGGCAGGTCAACCATAAGACAGTTGACATACTAACCAAAGGTTAGTTCTGGTGCTATAAAATGTAAGCCTTGTGTTTAATACCAGTCCTATTACAGTGACCTCCTCTCAAGCAACTGATTTATTCATCAGTCAGTGCTTTGAAAAATAAACTTCTGCAAATATCAATATTTAAGGTAGAATTTAGAAAGCCAAAATCCTTGTGTAAGGATGAGCTGTTTACCTCAGACATTTCTTCAGGCTGGTTGTAGCTGTAGGACCAATGCCTCCGCAGGTGAAGTCTGAACTTCTGCAAGCTTGAAAAGCTGTTGTTAAAAATACCAGTGTTTCACAGACAGACAGAAAACTGCCTCAAAAGAAAGAATCAGACTTGGGTCTCAATTAAAAAAGAAGTGCCTTTGACCATGCTAGTGTCACTAAGTAGTATTAATGATTTTCATGTATAAGATAAGCAGGTCAATGCATATTTTTGGTTTGACAGCTTATCAGAACAGTTGTGTCCTTGTGCATTGAGTAAGAACTCTTACAACAAAGGGATGTATTACAAAAGGATACTCAGACTGAATTCAACTGTCAAACCGAGTACATTGTGGCCGAAGATGTTACCTTGTAAAAAGTATTTGTTGCCTTTCCCCCATCAGTGTACTTTGTAAAAATGACACCAGCAACTCTAAGTGTAAAGACATAAGCAATTATTAAATGTAATTACTATGTACATTTATTCTGTCATAGACTAAGGCCTTTTTTTTTTTTTTAATGCTCTTAGCCTTCGTCAAAAGCTACACAGTACCTCTTAAACAGCAGCATCTAGAACTAGTACCCTGGGACACTGTACAGGGATTCTTTTAAAGAACTAGCAATGGAAACTGGCCTCAGGGTTCACACAACAACTCCCACACAGCAAAACAACATAAAAAGATCATAAAGAAACGTCAGAGGCCAGGAAAAATTGCAAAGTTAAATAAGCAACAAGAATTAATTCCTATACAGCACAAATATTTTTGATACGTGTCCAAAAGCAAAGAGGCTTTGGCTACTGGAGGTCACCTTCTCCTACTTAAATTTTAAGGACAGGCAAGCTTATTTGGGATTACAGACTTTCCGTATTTGGATCCTATTAGCATCAAGCCCTATTTATGATACAGACATTCACTGGAAGGGGCAAAATGTGCCAAAATAGCCTGGTGAAAAACAAATGAAAAACAGGACAAGTAAACTGTTTTAGAAAAACAAACAAACAAAAATAAACCAACACACCCTGTCACAGGGCTAGAAGGTAAAGGCTTAGTCTGCCTCAACATGCCTTTAAGGAAAGGGACATCTGGTTGTGGTAGCACAGAAGTCAGACAACAACAGCACTTCTCTACTTGCTTGCAGCAGCTGGGTCACAATGGAAAGAGAGCGCTGCAGAAAGGCGGTGGGACCATACCCATTGGCACCGCTGGTGTCCTGTTTGAGCCACCTCTAACTACAGACATTCCCAAACCACACTGTGTTGTGCAGCCTCAGCATCACTCCAGCAAAAGGGGAGGCAATCAGCCACGCTGAACACTGAAGTCATGCACCTATATCTGACAAACCTTTCTTTGCATCTGTTCTGCTAGGCAGGACTACCAACCAACTGCACTGAGACACCCTTCTGGACGAGCACCAGGACTTTGAGCTCCACCTTGCACTGCTCTTATTGATTATCAGTTCCTATTTTTATAGACTTCATTGTTGGCTAAGCCAATTGTTTTACAGCTATAATAATGAGATGTGATACATAATTTGACAAATTACTAAAAAGTATTTAATAGACTCTTTTCATTTAATAAGCTCAAATAGACACTAAAAACTAGTGGCCTGGCAAGTCAGTATTACGTATTAAAGCCAATTTTTACACTGTCCTTCACACACACAAAAAAAAAACCTCAGACATCTTCCATGAATTTGGAAGAAGCAACAACTGAGCCATTTGTTTTGCTAACTGATGGACTCACAACAGCATCTATGTAATTATACTACCCCCTGCTTTTTTGGTTTCAGGCACGAGGAAAGAAAAGCAGCTGTCAAAATTATACTTGAAAGAACAAAAACAACAGCAGTTACTACTTATTCAGATACTTCCATCCTCATTTCTTGTAACTTTTTTTTCCTTAGATCAGTGTAACAGAGCATAAACAATGAAGGAGGGGAGGAATTTTTTTTGTTTCTAATTGTCCTCTCATAACGGGTGGGTGTTTAACAAGCTGCGTTCAGGTTTATGTCCTTGCACAATAGGAAAACATCTACAGCCTTCAAACATCTACGGCCTACTAAAGATTTGAGTAGAAACCAAAAGAAGAGATCCATCACAAGCAGTGTGACATTTTACTCGTTCTGTTTGACACACACAAATCTAGTAAGAATGTAATGGGACTGCAGAACCATTATGTACACCCACATACCTTTTCTGTACCACCCCTGCTACTTATCCTTTGACTTTCTGCCATTAAACTCCCATTTTCAGATCAAAATTGTTTGCAGCCTAAACTCCACTGAACAAAGTGTTCAGTGACTAAACATAAACACTGAGCCCATGTTCACGATACTGCATTGGAGAAAAACCTCAGAAATCCCCAAGAGCACTGCATCTCTCACATTTCAACCAACTTACCACAACTGGCTATATCCGAGGCAGAAACAATTCTTAGGCTGATGGCTGGATTTACACACAATGATTTAGAGTTGACTGATGTTTTGAAATCCCTTTGACACAAAATGCTAAAACAGCCTGAGTATCTTGTCAGTGCAATTGTCAAAGCCTGCACCTAATTCACAGAGGGTGTATAAGATATTCAGAGTATTACAAGCCTCTTCTAGAATGGAGAGGCATGACAAGATCCAGACAGGCGTCCCAAATCAGACTGGTGGCATTATCACAGAATCACAGAAAGAATTTCTAGGTTGGAAGAGACCTCAAGATCATCGAGTCCAACCTCTAACCTAACACTAACAGTCCCCACTAAACCATATCCCTAAGCTCTACATCTAAACGTCTTTTAAAGACTTCCAGGGATGGTGACTCCACCACCTCCCTGGGCAGCCTGTTCCAATGCCTAACAACCCTTTCAGTAAAGAAGTTCTTCCTAACATCCAACCTAAAACTCCCCTGGCGCAACTTAAGCCCATTCCCCCTCGTCCTGTCACCAGGCAGGTGGGAGAACAGGCCAACCCCCACCTCTCTACAGCCTCCTTTGAGGTATCTGTAGAGAGCAATAAGGTCGCCCCTGAGCCTCCTTTTCTCCAGGCTGAACAAGCCCAGCTCCCTCAGCCGCTCCTCGCAGGACTTGTTCTCCAGGCCCCTCACCAGCTTCGTCGCCCTTCTCTGGACCCGCTCAAGCACCTCGATGTCCTTCTTGTAGCGAGGGGCCCAAAACTGAACACAGTACTCGAGGTGCGGCCTCACCAGAGCCGAGTACAGGGGGACGATCACCTCCCTAGCCCTGCTGGTCACACTGTTTCTGATACAAGCCAGGATGCCGTTGGCCTTCTTGGCCACCTGAGCACACTGCTGGCTCATATTCAGCTGACTGTCCACCATCACTCCCAGGTCCTTCTCTGCCAGGCAGCTCTCCAACCACTCATCTCCCAGCCTGTAGCTCTGCTTGGGGTTATTGCACCCCAGGTGCAGGACCCAGCACTTGGCCTTGTTGAACATCATGCAGTTGACCTCAGCCCATCGGTGCAGCCTATCCAGATCCTCCTGCAGAGCCTTCCTACCCTCGAGCAGATCGACACACGCACCTAGCTTGGTGTCATCTGCAAACTTACTGAGGGTGCACTCAATGCCCTCATCCAGATCATTGATGAAGATACTAAAGAGGACCGGCCCCAGTACTGAGCCCTGGGGAACACCACTAGTGACTGGCCTCCAACTGGACTTGACTCCATTTACCACGACTCTTTGGGCCCGGCTATCCAGCCAGTTTCTAACCCAACGAAGCGTGCGCCAGTCCAAGCCAAGAGCAGCCAGTTTCTTGAGGAGAATGCTGTGGGAGACGGTGTCAAAAGCCTTGCTGAAGTCAAGGTAGACCACATCCACAGCCTTTCCCTCGTCCACCCAGCGTGTCACTTTGTCGTAGAAGGAGATCAGGTTCGTCAAGCAGGACCTGCCTTTCATAAACCCATGCTGACTGGGCCTGATCGCCTGCTGGCCCTGCAAGTGCCGCATGATGACTCTCAAGAGAATCTGCTCCATGAGCTTCCCTGGTACTGAGGTCAAACTGACAGGCCTGTAGTTCCCCGGGTCTGCCCTCCGGCCCTTCTTGTAGATGGGCATCACATTTGCTAGCCGCCAGTCAGCTGGGACCTCCCCCGATAGCCAGGACTGTTGATAAATGATGGTAAGCGGCTTGGCCTGCTCCTCTGCCAGTTCTCTCAGTACCCTTGGGTGGATCCCATCTGGCCCCATCGATTTGTGCACATCCAAGTGCCGTAGCAGGTCACCAACCAGTTCTTCGTGGATAGTGAGGGCCACATCCTGCTCCCCATCCCCTTCCACCAGCTCAGGGTACTGGGTATCCAGAGAACAACCGGTATTGCCGCTAAAGACTGAGGCGAAGAAGGCATTAAGCACCTCCGCCTTTTCCTCATCTCTTGTAACTAAGTTTCCCCCCGCATCCAGTAAAGGATGGAGATTCTCCTTAGTCCTCCTTTTTGTGTTGATGTATTTATAAAAATGTTTTTTGTTATCTTTAACGGCAGTAGCCAGATTGAGCTCCAGATGAGCTTTGGCCTTCCTAATTTTGTCCCTGCACAGCTTCGCTACATCCTTATAGTCCTCCCTAGTGGCCTGTCCACTTTTCCAAAGATCATAAACCCTCTTTTTTCTCCTAAGCTCAAGCCACAGTTCTCTGTTGAGCCAGGCTGGTCTTCTTCCCCGCTGGCTCATCTTTGGGCACATGGGGACCGACCGCTCCTGTGCCATTAAGATTTCCCTCTTGAAGAGTGCCCAGCCTTTCTGGACCCCTCTGCCCTTCAGAACCGCCTCCCAAGGGACTCCACCAACTAGTGTCCTGAGCAGCCCAAAGTCAGCCCTCCGAAAGTCCAATACAGCGATTTTACTGGTCCCCTTCCTGGCCTCGCCAAGAATAGTGAACTCCACCATTTCATGGTCACTCTGCCCAAGACAGCTCCCGACAACCACATCCTCCACCAGTCCTTCTCTGTTTGTGAAGAGAAGGTCTAGCGGGGCACCACCCCTGGTAGGTTCACTAATCAGCTGCGTCAGGAAGCTATCTTCCACTTTCTCCAGAAACCTCCTAGACTGCTTCCTCTGGGCTGTGTTGTGCTTCCAGGATATGTCAGGGAAGTTGAAGTCCCCCACGAGTACAAGCGCTGACGATTTCGCAACTTCTGCCAGCTGCCTGTAGAACTCCTCATCCGTCTCCTCATCCTGGTTCGGCGGTCTATAGCAGACCCCGACCAGGACACTAGCCTTGTTGTCCCTGCCGATCCTAACCCAAAGGGACTCGATCTTGTCATTCCTAGCCTCGAGTTCTACAACCTCGAAAGACTCTCTAATATAGAGAGCCACACCACCACCCCTTCTGTGCTGCCTGTCCCTTCTGAAGAGCCTGTAGCCAGGCGTTGCAGCACTCCAGTCATGACAATGGTCCCACCACGTCTCCGTGATGGCAACCAAGTCGTAGCCTGCCTGCTGCACGATGGCTTCCAGCTCCTCCTGTTTGTTACCCATGCTGCATGCATTGGTGTAGATGCACTTCAGCTGGGCCATTACCTTATCCTGCGGCCTTGCCATTGCTCCCCCTGGCACAGCCCCAACAATCCTAGCTTCAGCCCCATCCCCCTTCTTACCTAGTGTAAAGCCCTCTCAATGAGCCCTGCCAGGTCCTGGCCCAGGATCCTTTTTCCCCTAAAAGATAGGGACCCGTCTGCGGCCATCAGGCCAGGTGCTGAGTAAAGTGCCCCATGGTCGAAAAACCCAAGATTTCTGCGTAGGCACCAGCCCCGGAGCCACGTGTTTAACAGGTGGGCTTTCCGTGTCCTCTCTGTACCCCTCCCTGCCACCGTAGGGATGGATGAAAACACCACCTGCACTCCCGCTCCATCCACTAACCATCCCAGCCCCCTAAAGTGTCTTTTGATAGCCTTCAGGCTTCTCTCTTCAATGTTGTCACTGCCCGCCTGGACTGTCAAAAGGGGATAATAGAGGGGCGTACCAGGTTGGGGAGCTTCCTGGCAACGTCCCTGACCCTGGCCCCAGGGAGGCAGCAGACTTCCCTATGGGTAGGGTCAGGCCGACAAATAGGGCCCTCTGTTCCCCTAAGAACAGAGTCTCCCACAACAATAACCCTTCTGTCTTTCTTGATGGAGGCAGTCCTGAGGCATGGAGTCGACCTCCTCGCCCTAGGCATCCTCCTGGGAACACTTTCTACCTCTTCCTCAGTTGCTGGTCTCTCAATCTCCAGGGCCTCAAACCTGTTTCATAAGGGCACCTGGGAAGGTGGGGCTGGAAGGGGAGGGCATCGCCTGCGATGTCGAGCAGGGACCTGTCTCCACTCCTCCTCAACTCCCAGATCCCCTCCCTCAGCCCGACGGCGACAGAGCAGGGGGTCCACCCCCATTTGGGGTGTCTCACCTCGGTACCTCTCCTTGAGGCCCTGCAGGGAGTTACTCCACCAGTCAATCTCCCACTCGCACTCCCTGATATCCTTCAACCTCTCCACCTCCTCCTTGAGCTCCACCACCATGCGGATCAGGTCATCCACCTGCTCGCACCTCACGCACGCAGTGTCTCTGCCTCCCGCCAATGGCAACAGGCTCAGACACTCCCTGCATCCGGTGACGTGAACTGGTGCATTTTTGAACGGGCAGTCGGTCTGGGTGTGTACCAACTTCCTGGAGAGTGCACCATGCCTGGTGGAGACCATTGTCACCTAGCAAGGGGGCGCTGCTGGCTCCGCCTTCGCCTCGTCAGCCTCCCTCACGAGGGCTGCCGGCTCCTGGCGGCTCCCTCAAGTAGGCTCAATGCCGGAAAAATGAGCCCTGCCTGGCCCAATCCCCCGCTCCGCTGCAGAACGCGTCTGCCCCGGAGCCGATCGCCTCGGCAAATGGCATTTATTGAAACTGGAAATGAAACTTGTTGGACTTTTTAATCTTCAAGAAAAACATGCTCAAATTAAGTTGCTTACAGTAAGTGAAATATTCATCACTTCAATTATGAGCGTTATCCTACTTCTGTTAAAGTGTTAAAACTGAGAAGTTAAATGACAACTGGTAATAAAATTCAAAGCTTTTCATCTCTAGTCATCACTTTATATGTAGCTCAAATCATCAGTGATTAAACAGTAAAAACATTTTTTTTTTTTAAAGTGGAGTAAAAAACAGTGCTGTATTTTCTAAGTATCATTCCACAACCACAAGTATGTTACATCCATGCATTACTGTCTTACCTTTAGAGGCACGCCACCACGGTTGAAACAGCACCTTCAGAATATGACCAGAAGGCGTCTTTCCTTCACAGGTGACAAGCAGGAAGCTTTATTTCCTTGCCAGTTAACCTCTATTAGAAAAGTAAGGCAAGTTGCTTGTTACCAATGTAAACATTACAATTCCTTGGTGTAGCTGGCCCATCCAAATGGGATCTAACACCCTCTGGAACAGCACTTTTCTTTTTTCCCCTCTTACACTACTTCAGCTATTTCAGCTTTGAAGGAAAACCACAGAAACTCAACTTCACATATTCAAGAGGGATTTCCTAGAATTGTTTACAAGACCATGTGTAATTAATTTCTTGTCACAAGTCTCAAGCAACATCCCTGCTTCTGCAAATCCAATACAGACACAGGGCTCATTTGGTTCTTTTTTAGGTCTCATCTTCTGTGCAGCCCACTTTTCTATGTTAAGAGCAGTCTAAGAACCAAACTACCAGCTAAGGACATAGAATTAAAAGAAGGAAATGAAAATTAATATTTTCTACTAACCAAGGAAAAAAAAAATAATATGCCACAGGCTACCTTCTTAAGATTAAGTGTCCCCAATATTTACTTTTTGAGTAAGAACATGATTAGGGCAAAAATCAAGAAGAAAATGTTTTCTTACTGTGGCATAACACAACTACTAAGTGCTGTTCTCAGTAGTGTTCAGCAGACTTTGCTGACAGCCAAGTGAACACAGTGCTTAACCAGCCCCCTTCCTCCCTCCCCCTTCCAGTCCTTCTTCAGCTTTCTGGATCTAACAGGAAGAAACAAAATGTAAGCTACAGGTGAGTTTCATTTACCCTTTAACAGCCCCTTAATACATACAACACCAAGGCAGTGACATTGACCAGATCCTCCCTTCTAAGATTTCATGCCCTGAAAGAACACTTCAGTAACTGCCCCCCCCCCCTTTTCTTTTTTGAACAGCAGACAACCACAATGGTAGGAAACCACAATAAAACTTACTTATTCAAAAACCTTAAGAAGAAAGTAAACCCACAAAATATTTACAAAATTATTTCAACACTGGCTTTGATAAACAAGTTTAATAATTTGCTGCTTTACAGGACAGTTACTTAAAAGCTTGGCTTCAACAGATAAACACTGGGACTTAAGAACCAATTTTCCAAAATCCATACCTAAGATTTTGAGATGCCAACAGTCAGGTTCATTCACTCTACCAAGTACTGTCCAGGAAGCTCAGAGTTGCAGCTCTGCTGAAAACAAGTAGTGTACATATGGCAGTGAAGCACTTTCTTGTCATGCTGCTCTCCAGTGCTAATCACCAACAGTCCATTCCCAATGCAGGTGGGGTCCACAAGCAAAGCAAAGTGCTCAGTCTGATGACTGCACCTTCTTTGTTCAGCTGCTTATGCTCAGGAAGCACTCACTCACCTCACATCACCTCAACTTCCAGTATGGCCTCTAACAAGGTCTTTCTACTACAAACATTGCAATTGGTCTGCAGTGGGACTGGTTTTCCCTACCAAAGAACAAGGCCATTACTGCCAGAGGCTGAGTGAAAATCCCTACTCAAGAAACGATCCAGACCTGTACAAGTTCTGGACTGGATATAAACGCACAACTTCTTGCTTTCACAAAGTACAACACGTGACTGCACAGAATCACCACTCTCCCCACAACTGACATCAAAAGCGAGTGCATGTACTTCACAAAGGAAAAATTAAAACTTGTTCCCTATTCCCAGGAATAATTTGGGAAAAATAGACCAAATAAGAAAAAATAGAATTCTATTTATTCAGTTTGCTCCTTGGTTTAAAAGAAGTTAAAACAGTATAGACACAGTACTTTTTCTTCCATGAATAAGAGAGTAAGTCTGCTATTGCCATGCAATTCAGAACTGCATTTTATGCCCATTCCATCCTATTAATGCACATCAGCCCCAACCTGGACCTACAAGGAAGGAAAAGGAATCCATGTTTTGGAGAAAGTGACAGTCAAAAAAAACAAACACAGCTTGCAAGTTTCATAAGGGAACAGCAAGTATCTTCGCTTCAGTCCTGTGCATGGCTTGAAGAGATGGTGCTCCCTGCTTTGACAACAGAAGCCATTGGGAGGCTGAGCTTAGTGCCGTCAGGTGCAGGATCCTGCCTGCAAAGTGAGGTGATGTGCCAGGCCAGTCACTAAAAGGCAGAGTATTCGGAACTGCTTGCACCAAAAACAATTTAAAAAGTCATCTAGCTTGAGTCCTCAAAATAATTCACTTTAGCAAAAACAAGACTAAGAAAAAGGTTTGGAGATGAGGCAAGGGACTGCGGGAAGAAGTGATTTCCTAGCAGGCGTCAGCGTGTGGGGAAGCCTCCCCTGTGGGTACCTCCACGACCCCCTCTGAAGCCTCCCCTCTCACCCCGAAAGTTAGTTCTGTTCCTCTCTCTGCCCCTCTCTCCTCGGCCTGCTGAGGTGCCGCCTCTCCCTCCTCCCCTTGGAGCGCCACCACCCCGGTCGGACTTGGACTTGGGTGGCGGTGACTTGGGCCGAAGTCTCTCAATCTCTTCAGTGCAGCCGGTCAGGTGGGAATTTGGAGTAGTGAAGTATGAAGAATATGTTTCTGCGTTGAAATTGCTGTTTGTGAGGGTGGGTCCGACAGTCAGCCAGCCTAAGGAATAGAAGAAGAGTCAACCAAAGCACTAACTTCGTGCTTCAAGGCCACCACAAGTGATGGGGACAGACTGTTATCTACATGTCATCTGTACTGGACAGGTTGAAGAGGTCACCTCTTGAAAAACCACAGTTGTTGAAAAGTTAATATTTTACTTTGACACTTGTACAGGCTTTTTGGATTGGGTTTGTTGCTTTTTTTTTTCCCCCCTCTGGTTACATATTGATATGAGAACATTCAGGCTGTGGTTTTACAGTACCACTTTCCTGGTTCTTTTCACTTGTTCTTACATTACATTTTCCAGCCCCTCTGGGACTGCACTGTAAACCAGACCAGTAAATTCATCTAGTTTAAAGATAATCTCCTCTTCTTCTTCTTCCCCCCTTTGTAAAAGGTGTTTAACTTTGTCTCCAAGAACCAACTGTGACATTGCAGCCAGGAGCACAGCATTCAGTAAGCACACATTTGAAAACACAGCAAAATATTAATGCTGCTGAATCCCATGAGATGAAAACAGAGTTTAAAGAGTTAAGCCAACCTGTTTATGTACAAACATAACGTTCAGTGAGCACTTCAGCTTCACCAAGTGAACCAAGGAGGAAGGAACATACTTGATTTAAATGCCTATCTCCTCAGAATATAAACTGAAATTGGGTTTGGACCTAAAATAAGGCTTGACTACTTGAAAATGTCACAGGAAATTTAATTTTCATTTGCATCATTTTAATGAAGAAAAATGTGGCTCAGCAATCTCACAACATGCTAAGATGGAAAACAAGAATAAAAGAAAAAAGGTCTATTTGCTTAGGTTTTCATACTTCATAGATCACTATGGAGATTCACAAATTCAAAACTGAATAGTCCTTTACTCAAAGTGTTAATCAATAAAAAAAACACCATGCTCTGCCAACTTCCCAAAGAATAAAGGGATTTAAAGTACACAATCTAATAGCAGGATAACCACTAAATTTAAAAATACAAATGTTGAACCAGACAGACAGGACATTGTGACACTAACTTATGAGAATTCACCTACAACAGCATTGAAGTAATGTCTGAACAATGCATTTCTACCAAACAAAAACAAAACAAAAAAAGACACAAACCACATTGAGACATCACCATGAAAATTCAAAGCAAAGGCAAGCCAAAGAATAGGAAAAGCCAATAACCACTACTCTCACTGATCTGCAGACGTGTGAGCAAAACCAAAACAGTACTGTGATATGTACTTAAGTAATATTGCCTACGGTTCCTCTACTGATACAACACTTTTTCCAATCACAGTAAAAGAAAAAGCAGTATTTTTTCTATCATAGGTATTAACATTCACGTTTTGTAAAACAGACCACGGCTGGACTCGTATCCATTTCCCTTCTGCTATCCAAACCATTCATCTCTACTTGGTAGAAAACAGTGTTATACAGAACTGCTAGAAGAATCTAAATCAAGTGAAACCACAGCATTTTTACCTCTCCATCCTCCAATCTCCTTTATTTTTGAAATGGGCATGCTGTTACTACTCATTGTTCAGAGACCAACGCTCACAGCACCTGTCAGCGTGTAAAGCACGACTACACTACCATGACATCAGGTACAAAGTCACCTCAAGCACCCACAGAACCACAGAATATCCAGAGCTGGAAGGGACCCTCAGGGATCATCAAGTCCAACTCCTGGCTTCACACAGTACCACCCAAAAATCAATCCCTGTGTCTGAATTCCAGCAGCCTTGGTGCCGTGTGCACTGTCCCGGGGACCCTATTCCAGTACCACTGATAGCTGAAAGAACCGGGTCCATTGTGTTTACTTCACGTTGGACTAGTGGCACTGACAACTGATATAAAAGCCAAAACCTGTGTCCAGATATATCTTATTATTGTAGCCTGTACTCTCCTGCAGCAAATTACTTCATCATGCATGACAAATTGGAAAGCCTGACCATCTAAACAAATAAAATGCAGTACACTTCAATCCAATCCATGTATTTCCACGTTATCTGTCATACTAAATGAAGGACCCAGTGTAAGACACTAGCTCTTGAGATACCGACAACAGGTCTAGCACCAAGCTCAGAGGGATTTAAAAATCAGTTTAGAAAAAGAAATCACACTCCTGAGGTGTAAATGCATGCCATGTGGGGAAAAAAATCTCAGCTGAATTTTGTTATACTCACTGATGAATTAAACACATGAACAGGTGAAAAAACATTGGTTAAAAAATAAGCTATTTCTGAAAAAATTATATTTGTCACAGTTTCCAAACAACACAGATTCATGACTGACAGATCTTCACATAAATTAAACACACACCTCCTTGAAATCTATTCTCTGACCTATGACATACCTCTGGAAATCTCTGTAGGACACTGGTATGATTTTTACAAGCAGAGAGTTCTGTTGCTGTCTTGCACATGATAAAGACATCTAAATTTTTATAGCTGCTGTGATATTTACTTCACTATTAAGTCCAAAAAATTGAAGTTTAGTAGGAATGACATATACAGAATCTGACTTTGAAAGACAAAAAACCCACATTTCGGTATTCCAGTAGAATACTGCACAATTTCAGCATTTACCTTCAATTAGGATATGGAGAGCACAAAAGCATGAAGATCGTTTTTATTGTTTAAGTAAGTATTTAGTTCTAAAAACGAGTATTTATAAAACAAAACAGAAAATAGTGGTACCCGAATCTGTGACTTGGACTTGTTCCTAAACATAATACTAAGAGCAGAAATTATAACCGTAGTATCACTTGGTACAGTTCCATACAATGCTACTGCCACTAATGGAAAAGTCCCATTGATACTGTCCCAGTGACACCTCAGTCCTTCTCTGTTGAAGAACATCAGGCTGGTTAGTTGTCTGGGAACAGAAGGGTAGGGAAACCTGGGAATTTCTCCATCTAGCAGGCTTCTCACTTCCTAATGATTGTACCTACAGAAAAGTCACCAGGATGGACAAACACTTTAGCTCATGCCACAACTTGTTCAAAAGGTTTACTGAAATCTATACTGCACTGTCTGAAGTTGCAGCTAGTGCAGAAGGACTAAATATTACTGTCTCAGCTTCCACCAGAACCTATCAAGTGGTCTTAGATAACAGAAGAGGGCTACTGAAGCAAACTAAAATTTAACTAGTTGACAAAATAAACATCACAGGTACCTGGTCGAATTGTACTGTCCCTTCCGAAAAGATGAAGACGTCGTCGTCCGAGGCAGAAATGCTCAATAATGTGGAAAATCTCTACAGGCTTTTCTATGTTGCCAATTTCAGGCTCTTCTGTGATGATCAGGTCAATGTCTACATTAGCATGGATGAAGTCACCATCTGTGCTGCGACGCACGGTTCCTTTAATGCCCATGAGGCAGTGCTCCTACACACACACAACACAGAAGAGCACCCGTCACATGCTGCCAAAGCACAGACACCCATGGGTTAAGGGAAGTAAATTCTAGGCAGAGTACATCTCACCGCCATACAGAAAGTGTCCAAAGCATGAACTAGAAAAACAGAATGAGCAGAAGCTACCAAAAAGGCTGTTTGAAAACAAAGCTGAGAGAGCACCAGTTACCTGGCTTGGTAAAATACATGCTATGAAGTGCTAGAACTCAGAGGATGAGGTAGGATATTTGAACTTCTTCAATTACAGCAAAGTTAGAACTGCTTTAAGCTGGAAAAGCTGAGAAATCACCATAAGAAAAGAAAGCGCTAGGTAAAGGTAAGAGCAAGAGAACAGTTTATTGTATCAGCATTCTGATCCTACCTTTTTTTCATACAAACAATTCCCAAAGTTCTCAGTCACAAAGCTGTGAAAGCCAGATCTATTTTTTTTTAATATCATATCTGTTATGAAAATAGCTTTTATCCTCAGATTCCTTTCCAAAAGATATCGCTGCATCAAAAAGTAAAACCACTATGAAGCTATCAGTACAATCTCAGTCAATTCTGTGAGCATTAAAAATGTACTTTAAGTGTAACAAGCATTGCTTTCCTTTCCTCTAGAACATTATAGATCTCTGGAACTCACTAGTACGTAGGATCTATGAATAGGAAATCACCCTAACAGGATGAAATGCAGGCTCTACATATTAATTTCAGAGTTCTGTTTCTGGGAATACTAAACCTCAAATGAGCTATTTTCCCTGATACCATAAAACCCTGATTTACTAACCGTCACCAGATAGCTCTAAAGAAGATGTAGAAGATGTATGTAATCATTTCCAGACTTTTGGCAAGGGTTTTAAGAGTTAGTGAATAAATACGAAAGGCAGAATAGGTGACCTATCAAATGTATGCAGTTGATCAACTGCATGGAAGCTACATGGTTTTTGGACATTTTATTTATCTAAATAAAAAGCTAGAACACTGCTAAATAAATTACCCATCAATCAAAGCTTCATGATTCTAGTCTTTAGGAGAACTATCCAAAACACCTTATTTTCATAATAAATGGAACGTCACTCATTAGCACTGCAGATTCTACAACAGGTAGCACAGCACAAAGCCTACATCTGGAGAGACGCCCGAACTAAACACAGATGGACAGTATTTGCTACTGTAATCACTGGTAAATATATTTTGCACAACAGAGCTATTTAGTCAAAATAATCTAGCTGAATTTTCCATGTTTAGTACATAAGTAGCGACCTCAACCCAACCCTTGTTCAATAAACACAGAAATTCCCTAATACAAGAAACTATTCTCCTCCATTAAGACATGGAAGTGCCCCCCAAATCCTCCTGTTTTAGCCTCTCCCTCATGAGCAAGCTGCACGTATTTGCAATATTGTATACAATAAACATACGGTATTTATACTTACAAATATTTATAGCTAATACAACACACTTTCAAACAAACTTCAGATTCATGTAAATGCAAGTCAAAGAAAGATTTTAAAGGGAAGTTTATACTTCTTAAAGCTTGAAAATCTGAGACAGGGCAGAGGATGCTTGACACTAATGAATGATTAATGAATGTAGAATGAGTCCAGAGGTTAAAGACACTAAACTATCAGCCAACTTTCTGCATTCAGTAAAACTGCCACAGTTATATTACAGCATACACAAAGTAGTTCATTAATCCTATTAACTTTTTTCTAAGGTCTTGAATAATATACATTTGAGTCTTTTAAATCAGAATAATTTTTTGTTGTCCTCTGCATCTCTTGCAATACACATCATCTACAACACATGCCTATGAAACTCCTTAATTTAAACCAAGCTGACTGATTCTGTCACTTGTGCATGATAGTCATCTTCAGGAAGATGCTGACTAAACTATGGTCCTTGACAGTCTTCCATCTGGTTCAAGTTCAGGGCACATACCTGAATATATGTGTTTAGAACCATTAGCCAATCTTCCAGAGTGATTTTTCATCATTATAAATTGACTACATCAATTTATAATCTACAGTTTTAAAGATTCAGACATCAAATTCAGCCAAGATCTTCTGCCAAGTTTAATTCCAGCCAAAAGATGTTCTTCTCCCCTCTTGTATGGAAAGAAGCTTGTTGTTATACAAGAGGTTTTACTAATAGTGCTCATTTACTATTCACCCATGACTGAAATGACCCAGAAGACAAAAACACTACAATGTACAGTAGAATTTTCTATACATTTTTCCATTCTCACTCTCAGGATTTCATTCCTGTTCCCTCAATCTACAAACCGTCTTCAGCCATCTGCATTTCAATGAGAATCAAAATTACCACATTTAGAATATTCTAACAGAAATCTACAATGCATTATTAAACGTAGATGAAACTTCTATACTTCATGCTGAGTGAAATCAAGAAGGGGACAGAAGTTCATCATGCATTCTGTGAATATGTTGTATGTGAATATTTTCACATAATGCACTTTGTGGAAAAGAACTCTTGCCAAGAAGCCTTGATATCCACTTCCCTGAAAACAGGTCACCAACTGCTGTGGAGCACCAGGTGTTCGATGAGCATGAAGGGACAGGATGGGAATAGAGGAATGGAGCCAAACCTTTACCTTGGTTCTTTGGAAAACAGCCTTAGGGTCTAGTGTCTTCGTCTTTCCAGGATTGTTCTTATTTGTTTTAATCCAACAGATGTCCTCACATCTTCTGTAACCCCATTTGCGTAGACACTACATGTTACGGACACAAAACAGTTCATAGTACACCAAAAACTAAAGTAACCTAAACTGAAATCTAATACGGATACTTGACTTTTCTTAAAAGGTATCTGGAAGAGAAATATGTCACAGATGAAAGAACCACTTCACTGGCATGACTGTACTATGCTTTGTCAAGTTGTCAAAACAAAACAAAAAATTTATACACACACAGATTTGTCTGCATACCACCTTTTTCTTTTTTTTTTTTTTTTTTTTTAAATATCTAACTACTGCACAGACTCCCTACTGAACTGGGCACACATATTTTCTTTTTTTTTGTTAACCTCGTAACGCTTAAAAATTTAATCAGAACTAGTCAAAACAACATCTGCCTTGGCCCTGTCTCCACTAATACCTGCAATCAGGTAGTGTTTTACATCCAAATAAAATTCTATCACTTTACTATCTTCTATCACTTCTATCACTTTACTGATTCTTTACTATCACTTTGTGTCCTTTTTTTCCTATATTTAAAAACAAACAAAGAAATCATAAGCCTATTTATAATTAGCATTATAATAATTTATAATAATAATGATTTTTAATTATAATTTATAATCTTATACCTATTTATAACCAGCATTAGAGATCTAAGCTCCTTCAGATACGGCTGTGGTCAAGAACTGCCCAGCTACTATAAGCAAGTCCATGACCAAAATCATACATATGTATAAAAGCTACTTTAACCAAACTCAGAATGAAAAATAAGTGATAAAGCCAACAGATTACTAACCACACACAGTCTTTTAACAATCATTGTATTGTTTTTTAATAAAACTGCTCAAACTAAGAAAAGAATGTTTCAACATAAGAGCATACTGGAAATTCTTTGTCCACCAGCCCCAACAAGAAGCAGTGCTACCCTGGCATACACAAAGATTACTCTTTAGAGTAATCCAAGATCTTCCAGGGTAATAAAACCTCACAGCTTACTACAGCAGAGAAGAGCTTAACAGTGCCACACACACAATTCTGTCCCACTTGATGAAACAGCAGCACATTTCTACTAGAAAGCACATTTCTATAAGAAAATTTAAGACTTGTTAAAAACCATTGATTTAAATGCATTAAACATGGCAACCTGTTCCTGTGGCAACATGCATGCACCAAAAACCAAGACAGCAGTACAGCTTTCTAGTCATGAAAGAATTGTGCTTCTGCACAGTCACAGCAACTCATCTGGAAAATTTTAGTATCAAAACAGTTAATGCCAGATCCACTTAAATGTATTTAATCCACTTAAAATTACATATCCTCTACCAGAGTAAGAAAATATCTCTGAGCCTTTGCAGCTGAGAATTCTATACAGAGAAAGTCAAAGATAAAAATAAACTTTTAAGCATGTCCCTGATAAATTGAATTAAAACATTGTCTTACCACTCGGCCAAGATCCAGACCCTCTCCTGATCCACACCATAGAAACACAAATGACCTTGGGGCAGCAATTTCTTCAATTTCCAATTTCATGATCTAGTAATAAAATGTTTTTGAATTAAATATTTACTTTTTTTTTTTGTATATAATCCCTAATTATATCAGGATAAATAGCTAACAAGTGTTGAAGCATTATCACAGAAACCATCAGAAAGCACTTTTAATTAAAGATGTTAGTTCAGATAGCATTATCTTTATGGCCATCTTCTTAAAATAGTTTTCCAGAAAGCATGGTGTTCAAGTTAACTTACCAGTACGTGTATATTTTCAGTGTAGTTGATGATCAGCTTGATCGTTATTTTTAGCATAAATTTTATCTGCACATAAAATTCCATTCTTAAAAGACTAGTACAATCCATGTGACTTTCTTCCTAAGCCACTGCTTAATTGCATCATTCTTTGGTAGTAAAAAGATTTAGTAACAGAACAGGGGTACTCTGATTCTTTTGAGCCCTGAAGTCACTTGTATGAAGCTTATGAAAACATGTTTAAAATAAAAAATAATAAAAAAAATACACACAGCCTTATTCCTATTATCATATAGAAAAGACATTCTCTCCATTTTCACTTTCAGAAAAAGAAAAAGTAAGAATTTATCAGGACAGTGGATCACCAATAACAAATGAGAAACATGCAGGATGAAATAACTTCAGATGCAAAGCAGCTGTTTCTCAGTACAAATTGAAGAGATTCATCTGTAACTTGCCAACACATCAAATCAAGCTTCATAGCTTCATTAAGCATCACTGTTAAGAAAAATAATGCAGTAGAAGGCAGTCTAAGACGATACAACTCATGACTAAGAGGATGACTCCTTACTCAAAAAAAAAAAAGAAAGAAAACTTCTAGATTTTCTGTAAGGACAAAATATTTTTTCCGTCAGACAACACTGCCAGGCATCATTTTTTTCCTGACATAACGGGATGGCTAACACAGAAGCTACCTGTTCCTTAACATGTCCTTAACATTCCTTAACACCTAACCTATTAGTACAGGTATGAATACCTTTGTTTTCAAATTCATTCCTTTAAGGTGGACTGTGTTTTATTTTGTTCACTTGATTGATTAGTTTGACTGATTCACTTGTGAAGTTACATACTCACAGGTTTTGGCTTTAGGAGACAAACTCAATCTAATCTACAAGGAAGCTGTCCCCCACATAACCCTCCCTCCTCCAAACTACATAGAAGACAGATGAGAAAAATCTCCACTACAGCTGCTTTAATCCAATGATTCACTTGTATTGTGACAAATCAGCTGCTAACACAGACACAGTCTGCATACGTTTCAAACAGGGTCTCTGAATAATATGTATTTATTAACTGTGTATTCCAACCAACGTGCATGAATCTAAGGATTCCTGACATGGTTACTCGAACAGTTTTTAATCAGCTATTCTGCTCTACTACTAGAAATGCTCTGTTTTCTTGTGGTTTCTTTGTATATAAATGGGTAAAATGTATATACATGTATATAGACTAGGACCACTTTACTGGTATTCAACGTTAGCATTACAAGATTTTTTGTTCTATGCCCAAGTGAAGGAATACTTAAGCTTGTCAGCATGCTTTGTGTCATCAAATTGCTGTGCTTAATGAAATTCAGTACTTCAAGGCCTCTAGGCCTCACCCTACATTTCTAGAGCTGACTTTATAGAAAAGGTACAGATATAAAACAGTTATGTATCACTAAGTCTTGACTGTTTTCTTCTTTACATCCACATGCGTTACTACTAGAACAATTTTTAAATCTTTTCTGCAACTCAATTCTCTGAAGTTCAATAAAACAAGAATACCTACACTGATCTTGAGAAAGATCACATCTTACACGCTGAGATTTCTCCTTATTCAAAAAGCCTTTGAGGTGACTAAGTAGTAAAGGAATATGTAAATACAAGACAAAAATCATAATCGATTGATCTATTTTGTCAGGCTTCTCAAGATTACAATTGGATTGTTAAAATTTCATACCTAACCAATACTTCAGAGAAAGAAGGTATGTCAGTGACATATACTCATCTACTCTTTTGATGAAAGATTACTGTGTTAAAAAGCATACTTTAGAAACCTCTTCAAGAATTTAAAGAAACAAGGGATTATTTACAGTGGAGATATTGTGAATTTCAACAGCAAAAATCAAAGAGAAAAGGAAACTCTGAATTTGGGAGTAGACAGAAAATCCACTTAGTACATTTAAGTTTTCCGTCAGGCTCAGGTAAAATAAAATGGTATTTCTAATTCCTTAAACTCCTCGGGGAAAGAAATGTCTTTTAACACAAACACTGTAGGCATACAATATGATATAAAAATTATTTTTTATAAGAATCTAGACTTTTGGTTTTGAAACACATCCCATTTTAGTTTAAACACATCTCTAAAACATTCTGCTACCAACTTAAGTCCTCAAACTAATCCTTAAGTACATGTATGAAATCCTTTCCATAGCAAGAAAAACACTTACATCATCCCAGGTCCAGCACTTTTCATTGGCAGTAATGCCAGTCTCTCTGTAGTATTCTTCCAGTGGTGGTTCCAAGAGAATCACATCAAATTTGGACTTCAGTTCCCTAATATCAAAAGCTTCCAAGTCTGCTTGTAAGTACCTATTTAAACAAAAGATGATCAATTGCTTGGAGAAGTTACAACACTGCTTTGAAACTCAGACTCCACATAGCACTTCTGCATAGCAAGTTAAGAGCAGAGACTACCATTTAGTTCACGAAAGCTTAAACACACTAAACACAAGGAAGATGCATAAAGCATTCTTGCTTAACCTAGACTGGATGCTGTTACGTTACACTTTTTTAAAAGTAGTCTTTCTCTCAATAAACATTTTTAGGGTTCTACTTCACAAGCAGTAAACAGATACCTAGATAGACTGTACAGCAATATCTTCTAAAGAATCACCGAACATTTCGTACATTCCATGGACGATATAGGAGAAAACATCAACATTTGAGTTAAACATCAACTCACTAGCAGGCTAACAGACTTCTGGTTTGCTTCACTTCAGAAAAGTGGCATATTTTTAGAATTGGCATTTGTTTTATATTATGTTGAAAAGATTCTGAATACTGGAAACGTGGTTACTTTTCACATAATATAAATTTATTTCTCTATCCACGTAGTAAAAGCATAATTCCCTAACAAGTTTGTTTACTTAAATAAGCTCAAACTCACCCTTATGCCTGGCATCTACACCGGCCCACTAGGTACTGTTTTATCACTATCCAAAACAATGATACCCTGTTCCCCCAATACCTTTAGTTTCAAAACGTCTGATTAGCAGACTACCACCACCCTTCCTCCCAAAAATATATCTGGAAGAGATGATTATTCTGTGAATGTATTCACTCCTATCAGAATGTAGCATTTGATTACAAGTTTTCCCTTTTTTTTGTTTTCAGGCTAAGCATGCAAAAATGCATCTAATTTCAAAATAGCAAGTTGGGTTACACAGTTTGTGTCTCAACTGTTTAAACAATCCCTTCAAGTTTTTTCATATCATTTATGAAATAATGCTGTTTTTCTGAGTACAGATTAGGATTGCATTTTAAAAGCATAAGGTTCACATTCAGATAGGTTCAAACTCCTGGGAGTAACTTGCTGCATGCTTATACTGCATCTAGCTCTCAGCAAAAAACTGAGAGGTAATTTGAAGTTAATAGGACAAATTATTTCCAGCCAACCTAAACTTTTTTGGTCTTAAACTGCAGAGTAACATCTGATTAATAGACACTAAGAATGAATAGAAACTAAGCTGAATATTATATAAAATCACTTCTAAAAGAACAACTAAGGTTACACTGAGGCCAATTTTTAGAAGGTTTTCTTGTTAGCATAGACTACACAATACAAAGAGATTAATGATCATACGTTACATTCCTTTCAGTTCCCAAATAAAAACCTGCAGCTCAGTCACTTGGCAGCTCAGTCTTAAAAAAATAAAGCTTCACATGCTGTAAATAATCACACGTTGGAAGGACATTTATATACTGCATTAAACGCATAGATTAATGAAAACAAACTGATTTTAATCTTCTGAAGTTTCAATTAATTTGTATGCACAAACAGAAATAGAAAATGTAAAATCTGAACAGGTGCTAAAGATAGAAATTTACAAAGCACACAGCTAACTTCAAACCAGTCTGGAGAATAAAGGTATTTTCCACAAGAACACTTACATGGGAGGAGTGTTAGATTTAGATATCAGCTCGTCCTTCAATCTGATGAGCTCTCTAAGTTTTGGATATTCTTCAAACCTATCTGCTAAGCCTAAGAAGAAGAAAACATGAAGTCAACACGTTAATACTTAGCCTTATTTTATTTTTTGTTAAAACAAACCACACCATTCAAAGCAGATTCTTGTTCAGTACTTAAAAGCTTTCTGCCTTTACCCAGTTAGTTATGGTTACTGCAGCTGGATATTAATGAATTCAGTGTCCATGTTCTAGTCTTCTCTAAAGCACCACAATGATCAAGAGTTCACAACTCCTTTTGTAAGAAGGAATATCTTTCATTTAAATGAATAGTGGAAGAATGATGAAAGTTATTTTGTTGTTCCCCCATCCATAAATTCATATTAAGATATAATTAACACTAATTTCCACCATTGTTTTAGTTGATCTTTGAGGACTATCTCTACAGAAACAATTGGGTTGTAGCTGATTCCCTTCAGCCCCTTATACAGAGATCTAGTACTTAGCTAAGTTGTGGAGACTTGAACATGGGTATATTTATTTATTGGATTTCAAGACTTAGCTTTATGATTGCTAATTTTCAAACTTTTTACATGTATTGAACTCACAAGGGAGAAGCCTAATTAGGTTTTCTGCAGTAAATGTTTCTAAAAAAAATAAAAATAAATCAGTATACTACAGTTCCCCTCCAAAAAAGTGGCCAGAAAGAGTATATTTCTGTTATTGTTAACAATAGTATCAGCAGAAGCTGAAAAGGTAACCATCCCAGTCCCCAAGCAGCTTTAGAGTTATTTACAAAGTCTCATGATCATTCACATTTACTACTTCAGTGGAGTGAGAAAAACAAAAACAGACTCCTCGCCTTTAATTCAAACTTCTGAACTCCAAACTCTAGGCATTACAGTGGTAAAAGAATTTGTTAGTATGCATCCCTGCTGTCTCCATAGTTACTTATGTATAAGAAATCACAAATTATTTTCATCTCTTCCCTCAAATCCCTAACACCACCATGTTGTTCTGATATCCACTACTGTGTTCCTTCCAGTGGAAGTCAAATACTCCTGACCAGTGGAAATGGAAGCTGGTTACCAGCAGCTAGGCAACAGATAAAAAAGAATTTTCAATCAAGATAACTTTAATTGTTTAAAACAAAACAACACAAAGCAAAAGCATTCTCTAGGATGCTAAGTGTCTCTCCCCGGTATTATGGGACCACTACCTCCCCTAGAGCTTTTTACGGCATAGCATCCAATTTTGAACTAGCACCCAAGCAGTCTCAGCATTCACGCAGAAGACTTACGCTAACCAATATGCCATTCTTTATGCAGCACAGAAATTAGAGTAAATAACATGGGCTGGTATCCACTTTTTACATATTCAGTTCCAATAATAATGTACAACTACCTCAAGCGTGTAACTGTGAGGCCCAGGTATTTTTTAAATTAAGATATTTTTTAAATAACTGAGTCAAAACAGTTTTAATACTAAACAACCTGATGTGCTTTACAGAAGCATTCACAAAATAGAGAGAAGAAAAACTAATACCAACTGTGTCGATAGGCAAACAACCCCTTTTTAGGCTGGCACCTATATACACACCATTCTTTCCCTGACAATTGTAATCATGATAAAATACGGGCTGAATAAAATGTTGCATACAGTGGTAAACAGGGAAGTATCCTGCCTTGTTTTAAAGCACGTAACCACTACGCACCCATTCTGGGAAACAGGACCAAACGGGACCCTCGATTTTGGAACTATTAAATTTGGGCTTAATAAATTAAGAATTCAAGAACAAGTCCTTAAATGGTCCGATAAACATGAACTTAAAAAATTACATCCTCTAAACGCAGTAATGTATTGGGACTTCTAATGAGTTGTCAGAAGTTACAAACTTTAGCTGGTAAATATTATCCATATTGCTTACTGCTTTGAATACTTCAGTATTATCTGTACTCTACATGCATTCTTGGAGACAATACATCCCAGGAACAGCTGAACTACAAGTCAGTCAGTTACATTTCCAAAGGCTTCAAAATCTGCTCATTAAACTCATCTACCTCATCAAGCTTAGTTTTAAGAATATTTTCTTGGTTAAATACTTTCAAATAAAATCCCAAGATAGACTGGTTAATATTCTCCTAAACGATTAAAAAAAATCATTCACATGAATTTATACATTGATATGTATGCACAGAGGGACAAAACAATGAAGTACATACATGCATATCTACATTTTCCAGTAACTGTGAGAAATCAAGAAAGGAAAAAAACCAAAGTGCTAGTGAAGAAAATGAAGTAATATCAATCAGTTAGTATGACATACCAACATCTCTGATGAAGTTCTGGGGTCTGTGTCCTGTATCCACAAAATGCTGGCAGTAATCATTGTGGGGATTTAAGCTCTGAGTACCCTAGAGAACAAAAGGATTTCAGTGAGAACTACAGTGATATAACTAAACACAGACACTGCATGCATTAGTCTGATAAAAGAGAAAGTAACGTGTTTTTTTTTTCAACATGCCTTTGTAAGCCAAACTATTGGAGACTGTCGCATTCTTCCTCCCAAATCAGACTCCCCATTACTACTGCTCACTGTCACTCTTACATCTTTCAGGAGAACCTGTGAATTTCAGTTTATTACTTCAACCTTTAAGGCTGTGTTTCAAATATAATAAATTGCTGAAACAGTCTAACACAGCTACACCGTCTTTGACTAGAGTTCTAATTGCGCAAACTGCTCACCTTCAGAAAGGTACTGGAATCTTTGTAAATCTCTTCTTCGTAGGGCAGGTTCTCTTCATCTTGCTGCAGCTCTACTTCATCCTGGGAAACAAAGCAGATTTTAGAGGTGCATAAGATCATGCTGTATCTCTCCTTGTTATGATTCTGCTTCTTAATGAATTGAGCGAGCTGTTTACAAACATAAGTCTCTTGTAACAGTGCATCATGAATGGTTCAAGAACAGTTTTGTATTGGGGGTGAAGGAGGAAATAACCTGTAGCCAAAAAGCTCTGCCTCTCACCACTGATGACAGGGTTACTGAAAAGGGGTCAGGTGACTAAAATAAGAAACCACTCATTTCTAGACACCAAGGTGTAGAACTTCAATTTTTGTCCCAACATTTTTTCACTCATTGAACTAAAGTGAGGTATAGATTTTTTTGAAGTTCTTCATTAGTACAATCTTTTTCACCTTAGCAGCTGAAACCATCTCCCTATACGTATATAGATCTGTTATAGTCCACACCATGAAGAAACACTACATGGTACAAAATCACGTTTCATTTGGACTTTTTTGAAAAGTAACTTTCAACTTCCTACTTGTCAGTCTCACAATGAGCAGGAAGGAGGAATTTTATCACAATTTCTTCCCTAGTTAATGTCACCGATTGTCCATTCAACAGATTTCTTGAGTTCGGAGGTCTGTCACACTGACACACTCTGAACTTCCAATGCAGTATTCATAGAGAACAGAAACAAAAGAGACTCTCCATGTCACTTTGTTTTTTCTGTTCATTCTGAAAGAGTCCATTATATGTAAATAAAAATGGAGAACCAGTGAATAACATCATCTATCATATTTGAGTAGGATTCACATACTCTTTCATACACTGCTGATTACAACAGAAAACTTAATCAGTTAATATACTGCTTTGTATGAGAAAAGCCGTGTCAAGGCTGAAATACAAAGAAAAGACGTTTTAAGATGGACATTTAGTTTCTTAAGAAAGACGGATTTCTCTTAGAAAACAACTCCCCCCCACCACCACACGTTAATTCAAAAGATGCATAGAAGAGGCTCTCACTATCTTTGCATTTACCCTATAGTAAATAAGCTGTTTGTCAAAAAAAAAACAGAACAAGAAGTTCTCCCTGTTTTGATCCCTCCAGCTGTTAAAATTGTGAAATACATGTAAGTTCTGTGTTCTTTCCAAGCTGGAGCTTAGAACCAACTTCTGAAACGCCTCACAAAATTAACAGGTCAGAGACTTTTCCCTCTCTTCCCCATCTCCCCAGTTACTTTGTTAGATAAAAAGAGTAACTTAGGGCGACAGACTTTTTTTTTTTTGTCTTCCTTAACCAGACGCCTTCCCCCCAAAAATATTATTATCAGAAGTAGCAGTAGTATTTACAAGTAAATTGAAGGAACAGCAGACAAACACCAGCAAGTGCTATTCAGGGGAAAAAACAAAAAAAGCAGAAAGCTCAAGTTTTACTAAATTCTGCTTGTGTGATCCTAAGATAACACCTGTTTTCCCTCTCCCATTTTCCTCTAAATCTTAGCCTTCTGGTGGTAAGCACTTGTTAGATACCTACTTCTGAGTCATGCCAGCCCTCTTTATGCCTTTATAATAAATAAAAACATAATCTTGCAGCTGCAAAGAAAAAACATATCAACTTTCCAATGGCAAAGCACAATATAAACAGATACAGAATGATATTAACAACAGTCCAAGATAGGACGTTCTTGTACTGGATTTACAATTTTTATTGTTGCTAAGTTGGGGAAACAAAAGCTAACCACAATTTTTAAATGCACAGTTTTTTCAGATGACTAAAGATACATTATGCAATTAGGAAGATTCAACAGAGTAAGATTATTTCGGCATCCCGAACAATGACAAGGAGGCATTCCAAGCTCACAGACCACTGCTTGCAGAAACCAAGTGAAAAAAAAAGTATCAAATCAGGCTTGCAGACAGCAAATTCGAAGGATGTGTAATATTGTACTTAGCAAAAAGGTAAAACTCTGGGCCTCTTTGCCACAGGACACTGTTGACAGCAGACATTTATATGGGTACAAGCAAAACTGATGAAGTTTTTACATCTGGGGAAGGGGAGAGATGGAGCATCACAGCTCCCAGAAGCCTGCAGCCACGCTGGGAGGGGCAGCAGATAGCCTAGTCTTAGTACCCACCACTTTCGGTTACAGGCTAGGGAGCTCAAACTAATCCTGGCACAACTGTTATGGTTTGACAAAAACACAAGTACTGTACAAGTTCTTCAGAACCACAGCTGAACCCTCTGACCTTAAAATCTCCACTATTCATTTTTGCTAGTGAAGCATTTGTCCCACATCCCCCGTCTCTGTGGTGTGCAGTGCAGAGCCCAGCTCCCAGGCAGAAGTCAATCTGCCAGCGGGCAGCTGGACAAGCAGACTGCTCCATGACATGCAACTAAGACAGTGAGGAGCTTCACATGCAGCTGGATGCTACTGTGGCAGCTTGAAAGACCTACAAAGGTTTAATAGAAAATAGTCTTTTACTTTGATTTCGTCTCCACTAAACTTTTATTCTTTTTGCATACTCTGTTTCTCTATCCTACTGTGATTCTGGTACTTGTAAAGTCAGCTTTGTGGATCAGACAGAAGGATCTGTTTTCTTTTAGGCTCTACAATAGATTTCTTCTAGTTTCGTGAAGAATACCCCCTTCTGCCTTCCCTTTCTTCTTTATGAAAAGAATACTGTATTTTACACTGTCAGACAGCTAGCACTGCTAAAAATATACGAGTGTCAAATTGAGGACATGATAAAACTGAGATGCAAAGGAGTTGTCTTAACACCACAGACTACCAATCAATGAAGATCCCGCCTCATTTAACTGCTCCATCTCCTTCCAGTTCACAACATTCTTGTGACATAAAAAGTTGATTATAAATTTGGGATTTTAACAGATTTCAAAAAGAACTTTTCATGCAGACTAACATTTAATCGGGAGACATTAAATTAAACAAACATAATACTTCAGATGCAACAATTTACAAAATACTGATATAAGAGCAAAACCTCCTTACATTTGAGTTTTGTTTTTTCCAAATAATCAAAAGAATCAAGAATGGAAATGTCTCAGACCTATGGACAGGACTCAACACAGCCTCGTCTCTGGGTCCGTGGTCATTTTCTTTTTCTTTTTTTCCCCTCTACTTGTAGTAGACAAGTTTTTGACTCTTTCAACCATAAAAAGAAATCCTGGCATTTTACCAAGAAAAACATCCCATCTTCTTTTTCACTACATAGCCCTTTATTTTCACGAGACAAAAGCTTATTAAAAACCACCACCATAACTTAACATTTATTCTACCACAAACAAACAAAAACCCATGTCTTTGCATCAGAAGTTCCTAACTGGCTGAGATTAACACACTTCAACAAACAAATTTTCTTCAACAAACAAATTTCACAACAAATCCTGCTCTTAGACTTCCCCCCAGTAATCAAAAAGCCTACAAAGAACTGACTGGCTGCCTCATGCAGAACCCAACAATTCAGCAAGTCAGGGTTGTACAGATGTACCAGTCACTTCCCGTCAGAAATATTTACCTCTAATTTTACTAACAAAATGGACACTCTTGTAAAATTTGTCCGTAATGCTGGTAGCTAAGGCTACTATTGCTTCTTCTAACATGCATTAAGTTCAATCCAATCAGGCTCGATAACCGAAGTATTTAGATTTTTAGACTAGTTCATATTACAAGACTAGATTTAAACTTGCTCAAAGTACTAACAAAAAGGTTATATAAACATACAGGATTTTACCATGTTCTCATCTCCTTGCCAAAATGGAATTAACAGTGTCTGCAAAAAGCAGTTGTTGGCTCCATTATAGATTTTCAACTTGTGCATTTCATGTTCCATAAATCTATTCATCGGCCAGATTGAAGTTGATCTGAGACAGCATTACTATTTTTCCAATTCCAATAACATAGCAAGAGCTTGACCCCCCCGTAAGTGGTTACAGCCCACCTCAGGGTAAGTTTCTCCATGTTAATGACAAGATTCATATGCTAAACACAACTGAAGTGACTTAGCCACATATATCACACCTACACACAAAAAATTGTTTAACCACATACTTGGTGAAAAATGGATAAGGTATAAAGAAATATGAACTGATCACATGTGACCATGTGCTCATGAGCACTTCACAAATATTGCGTGCACTCTGAAAATCCTTTCGAGACAGTGATTTAATTGGTTTGCTAAACATGATCTACAGACTACCACTTAGCACATTAAAAAAGAAATGTCTTTCTACTTACAGATAGACCTCAACACTTAGCCATCAAAAATGTCCTGTCATACATCTACTTCTGGTTTTAATAAGACAGTACTATTGAAAGCTTAATAAAACTGAAGACAAATGTAACCTCACTATAAAAAAATAAATGTATCTATTTTTAGGTGTCCAGGGGAACAGCAGACATTATATATCTCGTAAATAAACTGAGCTTGATTCTACATAATCACAGAAGCAAGATTATGAGGACAAGAAAAAAAAAAAAGGAGAGGGAAGACACTTGCTGCAACAAGATACAAAGCAAATTAGAAAGACAGCTGTATCATAATTGTTCTTTTGTTTAACCTCCTTCCTCTGCTATGTTAGCCAAAGTACTACATTAGATATGAAACAAGATAGCTATCAAACAGCACTTGGAAGATTATTTGAAAAATGAAGGGCATTAGAGTTGGACAACCACTCATTTTTCAATGACCATGGAGGCTTTTTTTTCCACCCCAACTGAACTTTTCCTGGTTATTTTTGACACTTAAGGTATACCCTGAACCAAGCCTCATACTAGCCCTCCCTTAAGATCTCTTCATTCGTCCTTTCATACAACACAGCATTATTTTGCACTTGGCAGGGAGGCTGGAAGACACCCTCAGCTTCCCCATACCTCATCTAATGACCCGTGCAGGCTTTTCTTCTGACACAAATTTTGCTGGAGATTTTTTTGTGTAGCCATGCACATTTTACCACTCCTTCCCACACAAGACAACCAGCAGCGGCACTCCATCATTCCCTGTGGGCACTACCACCTGAACCCACCTTCTCCAAGGAGCAGTGCTAAATGAACTTCCAAACAGCAGGTTCTGGTGAGCATCCAATGCAACGTACCTAAAGCACATCTGGAGAGAAACATGCTGGCTAAGGTCTTTGCAGTGGAAAATACCAAGGAAGATGTTACTGAAGGACGTATCACACAAGTCATACAACAGTTTCGGTTGGAAGGGACCTTGAAGATCATCTAGTCTAATGCCATGCCATGGACAGGGACACCTGCTAGACCAGGTTGCTCAAAGCCTCACCCAACCTGACTTTGAACACTTCCAAGGATAGGGCATTGCCAGCTTCTCTGTGGAACCTGTTCCAGTGCCTCACTATCTTCATCATGAAAAAATTTCTTCCTCACAACTAACCTACGTCTACCCTCTTTCAGTTTAGACCTGCTGCCCCTTGTCCCATCACCACATACTCTGCTACAAAGTTTTTCTCCCACCTTCTTAAAAGCCACCTTTATATATTGAAAGGCTGCTATAAGGTCTCCCCAGAGGCCTTGTCCATGCTGAACGACTCCCATTCTCTCAACCCTTTTTAAGAGAGGTGCTCCAACCCTCTGATCACTTTTGTGGCATTCCTCTGGTCCCACTTTAGCACATCCACGTTCTTCTTGTACTGTGGATGCATCTTGAACTGGATGCATTGTTCCAGGTAGGGTTTTACAAGAACAGCGCAGAGGATAAGAATTGTCTCCCTCACCCTGCTGGCCATGCTGCTTTTTGTGCAGCCCCTGGTATGGTTGGCTTTTGGGGCTGCAAGCGCACAGTGCTGGCTCATATCTAACTTTTCATCCACCAGTAACCCAAGTCCTTCTCTGCAGGGCTGCTCTCAATCTCTACACTGACATCGGGAATTGCCCTAGCCCGGGTGCAGGACCTTACACTTGGCCACTGTGAACTTCGGGAAGTCCACGAGGTCCCTCTGGATGGCATCCCTTCCCTCTCACGTATCAACTGCGCCACTCAGCTTACTGTGACCCACAAACCTGCTGAAGGCACATTCAATCCTACCATCTACATCACTGATAAACATATTCAGTAGCGCTGGCCCCAGCACAGACCCTTGGGGGGCACCACTCTAATTAGTGGCTTCCCGTTGGACTATAATTCTCCAGACACGGCCATGCAGACAATCATATACTCTTTAGCAGCCCATCTATCAAACCCACATCGCCCCAATTTAGTTGCAACAATACTGTGGAAAACTGTATCAAAAGCTTTACAGAAATGCAGGTAGATGACATCAGTACCTCTTCCCTTGTCCATTGATGCAGTCACTCCACCGCAAAAGGCTGCTAGATTGGTCACTTCCCTGTCTTCCACACGTTTTATTGTAACGTCCAGGAGGATCTGTTCCATGATCTCACCAGGCACGGAGGTGATGCTGACTGCTCAGTAGTTCCCATGTTCTCCTTATAACCCTTCTTAAAAATTGGTGTAATATTCCCTTTTCTCTAGTTGCTGGGGTCTTCACCCTACCACCATGACTTTTCTAATATGATGGAGAATGGCTTAGCAACTACTTCAGCCCTCATGAGTATTTAAAGAACCTATACACATCCCATTTATTTGTATTTATACGTGTACACATACACACACTTTCTTGAGCCTCTCAGGGAAGCATGAGCACCAGAGAAAAAAAAGTCACTTTTTCCTTTTTGTCTTACCTTATACTCTTCAATCTCTTCTTCATCAGCTTCTCCCTCATCTGGATATTTGCGTTTTGCGTTTGGAGCAGAGGTATCATAAGAAGCCCTAAAAGCATGCATAAAAATCCTCATATAAAATAGCTTCTGACACTACAGAGAGAACATTTCTGATATCGCTGAAGATCTGTCTTAGCTGCCTGCTTCCATTAGTTTGAAGTGCTTCTGAAACTTCACATAGGGGACGTTGTTCCCCTCTCAGAATACTTGACACAAGTACAACTTCCTAGTGATAGGACTCCTGACAACAGCTACCTCGTCTCCTTGTTCTCCTGTTCTAACAGGTACAGCTTATGCTGAGGCAGCACCTATCACAAATTGGGCCTGCTCACACACAAAAATCTGCATTACTTACATGTGAGAATCAATAAGCACCAGCAACTCCATCCTGGTTTTTAACTGAACCCGTCTCTCAAACCGTAAGAACTTTTAAACTAAACTGCACTGTAACTGCTCTTAGTGAGAGCTGTGGGACAGCACAGGCAGCATAGCCTAAAATAACACCTCAGTTCAGCTTCACAGTAACTTTCTAACACAAGAGCCTTGATTTGTGAACTGCTGTTAGAGGTTTTGACTAAACAAACACACATCTCATTAAGAGTTTGGATGCGAGTGATTAGAATCATAGAATCATAGAATATCCTGAGTTGGAAGGGACCCTTAAGGATCATCAAGTCCAACTCTTGACACCGCACAGGTCTACCCAAAAGTTCAGACCATGTGACTAAGCGCACAGTCCAATCTCTTCTTAAATTCAGACAGGCTCGGTGCAGTGACCACTTCCCTGGGGAGCCTGTTCCAGTGTGCAACCACCCTCGCCGTGAAGAACCCCCTCCTGATGTCAAGCCTAAACTTCCCCTGCCTCAGCTTAACCCCGTTCCCGCGGGTCCTGTCACTGGTGTTAATGGAGAAAAGGTCTCCTGCCTCTCAACACCCCCTTACGAGGAAGTTGTAGACTGCGATGAGGTCTCCCCTCAGCCTCCTCTTCTCCAGGCTGAACAGGCCCAGTGCCCTCAGCCGTTCCTCGTACGTCTTCCCCTCCAGGCCCTTCACCATCTTCGTAGCCCTCCTCTGGACACTCTCCAACAGTTTCATGTCCTTTTTATACTGTGGTGCCCAGAACTGCACACAGTACTCGAGGTGAGGCCGCACCAGCGCAGAGTAGAGCGGGACAATCACCTCCCTCGACCTACTAGCGATGCCGTGCTTGATGCACCCCAGGAAACATTAACGCGCTGCCTTTCACCCCGACTTCCACGTTTATCCGTGAGCGGCATGCTCCCACTTTGCTGCCCGCAGAGCGACCCCCCCCAGCCGTTTGCCAGCGTTACAAAGCACCGCGGGCTGCCTGCTGCCGGCGGGGGCAGGCCCGTACTGACCGGCACGTCTCCCTGGTCTCGGCGATCTCCCGCTGGTCATCCTTACTGTTCAGCACGGCGCCGATGCTGTCCGCGCTTTCGGCTCCCAGCTGGAGGAGAGGTGGCACAAGCTGACTCCCGGGTCACCGCCCCGAGGCCCTGCCGGTCCCCGCCGCCCCGCGCCCCGCTCCCAGCGCCAACGGCCGCCGCCGACCGTTAACGGCACGGCCGCACCTGGCGCTGCGCGTGGGGGGAGTGCGGGGCAGGGAAGGGGCGGGGCGGGCAGTGCCCGTCGGTACCTGCTGGGCCAGGAGCTGCCGGCGCAGCTTCTGCCGCTCGCGGATCTCCTGCAGGCGGCTGTTCATCCCCGCCGGGCCGCCCTGTGCCGCGCCGCGCCGCGCCGCGCCGCGCCGTGCCGCCGGGATCCCCACCGCGCGTCACTTCCACCCCCTCTGCCAATGGGGCAGCGCCGTGGCGGAGGAGCGGCCGCGGCCATGTCGGTTGAGGGCAGCGGGGCCTGGAAGCTGAGAGTCAGGGCGAGGCGGGCGGGAGAAGCCGCCTCCTGCCACCAGCGCCGCCCCCAGCACCGTGTCCCCAAGCACCGTGTCCCCAAGCACCGTGTCCCCAAGCACCGTGTCCCCAAGCACCGCGTCCAGCCTCTCCGTGAACACCCCCAGGGGCGGTGACTCCCCCACCTCCCTGGGCAATCCGCCCCAAGGCCTGCCTGCTCCTTCTGGGCAGAAATGGTTCCTCGTTGCCAGCCTGGCCCTCCCCTGGCACAGCTCGAGGCCGTTCCCTCTGCTCCTGGCACAGCTCCCTGTGAGCAGAGGCCGCCCCCAGCTCCCCACACCTTCCTTTCAGGCAGTTGCAGAGAGCAATGAGGTCTCCCCTGAGCCTCCTCTCCTCCAGCCCCAACACCCCCAGCTCCCTCAGCTGCTCCTCACAGGCCTTGTGCTCCAGGCCCCTCACCAGCTTCAGAGCCCTGCTCTGGACACGCCCCAGGGCCTCGATGATGGCTCTCTCATAATGATGGACCATTTTTACCTGGAATTGTTGGACCAAAAGATGTGGGCACCACGGCTGCACAGTGACCCTCAGCTCTGTTACACAGCGCGTGGTGTTCCTCTCCAGGTACCTTGGTGCCAGGAGCCATCCCAGTTCCACGATACAAGCCGGTCACTCTCCTTCCTGGATAGTATCCACACCAATGACATTATGCAGATCGCACGTGAAACAGAGACAGATACATGAGGAAAAGGAAATTAGAACCCTGCAGACTAATGCAGAAGCAACACTTCTAACATCCACGTTTCCCAGTGATTGCGTATCATAGGAAAATGATGGAGATTTTAACTGTTAAAAAAATCCCAAGAGGTGATTTATTATCTCCTTAGAGAATACATTACTAGCTACACTCTCCTATCTATGGAAATGGTATGGAAAAGGAAATGCCATCCCATACTATTGCACGCTTATTTGATACAGTTGGCTGTAATGAATACAGTGGAAGTGCCTGCACAGTAACAAAATCACTTCCTCCTGGATGTGATATGATGAAGGTAGTGTGAGCTTGCATTCCATTTTTAGAACTGGTTGCTAAGACAAGCTAATCTTTACAAACACTAATGGTTATAGAAAATGTTGTGCTATATACATACACTGCTTCCAAATTAAAAGCCTATATTTTTGCAGGACGTTCCTTGCCTTTATTTTCTGTGCACACCACACTTTTGGGCCTCTGAGCTTAGTCTGCAATCTGTGGTCTTTTTTTTTTGTTTTGTTTTTTTTTGTCCTTTTAAAATAATGATCAGGCCAAATTTTGCTCATCTGAAGTGAAGAAGAGCTACACACATGCATATACCATGCCATACTCCAATCTACAGGTATGAGCTTGATTACTGATACTGGTGTGTTTTCACTACATCATGATTTTCTATGGCCTTGAACCTTACCATGGAATCGTCAAAAAGAACTAATCAAATTGTCTAACTTATCCTCATCCTGATGCCATCCCTAACATTGTGTCAAACCCACAAACATGCAGTGCTAGAGATGCATCAACATACCTGGGCAATCCATGCCAGACTTCATGGTACTTAACAGTTAGATTTTTTTTTGCCTCCTCTGCAGTCTGAATATTTGTTGCTGGAATTTATAACTGCTACTTTTTATACAGACTACAAGAGAAATATACTTCATTCTGCTCACCACGAGCATTCAGAATTTGTTTCTCTTCTCCAACAGTCTATGCTGTCTGGGAAGACTGCTGCTGTATTTCTTGTCACTCTACTGTTTTGTGGACAGAGACTTCTGATCTCTTTCCCTCCTGCAGTCTCATCTGATCGAGTCAACTCTTTCTCAAATGGCTATTTACAAAATGAGGCATTCAGCTGCAATGCTGTAGGAAATACAGACCTGGTGTAGTATGCACTGTAGGCTCCAGACCTGTTCAGGAATATCAGTGCAGGTTTCCTCATTTTTGCAACAAATGATTTTGTTAAAGTTCATTCAGCTCTGATCCATTACCCAGATTTGCTCCTTCAGATTTAAGAAACCAACTGTTTTCTCATCCTCTTTTTGTTTAACTGGTTATTCCTGATTATCTTATCCTTCACTTCTCTCTACTGAACTGTATCCTATGTTTTTAATTATTTCTATTGTTGATACAATTCTAATCCTGTCTTCCATCACACTGGTATCTACTTCCAGCTTCTAGCAGACTTTCTATGCTACTTTGTTTAACCATTTATAGCACTATAAATTATTTATAGAACACTACCAAATAATGGTAGAATTTCAAAGCAATTTGGGATTTGTGTTTTATTGACATCTATTCAAGCCTAATCTATTCAATTTAGCAAAAAAAAAAAAAAAAATCTTGTTTATTTTGCGCCAGTACAAATGGTTATAAAAATTGAAGAGAAGTAGGCCCAAGTTGCTTATTTTATCACTATTCTCACCTTAATAATTCTTCACATTTCAAACCTCAAAATAATGCCCAACTCTATAAATTACTTAATTAAAAGCAGTTAATGATCCAAATAAATTAAATAAAAGAGAATGTTCCATCTTAGATCAGACAAACAGGAAATTGTTAGCATGGAATAATCATAGGCTCTTCCTATCGCATGCCCCTTTTCCCATGTTTCTAGTCAAGTACCTGGATCTATCTCCTTAAAAACATCTTTGAAAGTTGGCATCTTCAATTTTGGGGTCCATTTTGAATAAGCAAGTATATCCATAACAGCTGTGACTGTGGCTGTGCCTTAAGCTGTGTCTCTACAAAATGGCAAACCTGACCTTAAGAGCATATTGCAAAAGCACTACAGCCATGCACCTAGACAAACTCCCTAGGGTAGTTCACATTTTGTTTAAAAATCTCTTAGCCCGACAGAGGTTTTTATTAGGCCCAGTACTACTTGCCCTCAGTAAGGCAACACACAGCCTAAATAGAGCCTTCATAAACACTATGCCATGCTGTTTGGATATTTTGACAGACATGTACTGTGATTTCACACTTCATCTAGATCAAATTTCATTGCCATTCGATCCAGCATTGTGTATGTCCTTTGTAATCAACATGAAGCCTTGGTGTTGCATGTTGCGTACTGCATGAGAGCAGGCACCACTGGACCAGCTCATCACAGCCCTCTTACAAAGCTGGAAGAGGCTACAGGAAGGAAGTTTGAAAGAGGTAATTTCATTTCTTTGCTTTTGCATGGTGTCATATTTCATCCTACTTTGTCAGCAAGAATAAGTAGCTTATAGAGAAATATTTTAAAAATACACAGAATAAACTTATTTAGTTTTTTTAAAGTTCAGAGCAAAACATTGTTCTCTTTTCTTCAAGCTGTGTTCAGCATTGCCAGGAGGGCTGCAGCATTGGAGTAGAGTTGGAGAAGCTTTTTGATCTGAATTTTCTTTTGCTGAAAAATGTGGATGGGTCAAGAGTACATTTTAAGAACTTGCACTGAATTTGCTAAATTGTTGGGAATTAAAATGATCCTCACTTTTTAAAGTTTCTCCAATCAACATTTTTTCCCCAAAATCTTCAAATTAAGAAAAACATAGAATATATTTTTAATTCAAGATGTCCTATTTAGAAATTCATTTCAGATTATTAGTATAGCTTTTTATTTACTTGATTGTACTTTGAAGATTAAATTGTTTCACTTAAAATTACTAATTTTATTTTTTAGTTAAAAGCAAAAGCCTCCCTGCTTCATTTTTAGCGCTACAATTAAAATGAAAAATCAGCTACTCTGAAAGCAGCTCAGTGGAACAAATATTGTTCCTTCTCTGCACAGGAGTACAGCGAATATCCATCTAACAACTTGAAGGAAATTCCTCACTGTGAGGGTGGTGAGGCACTGGCACAGGTTGCCCAGAGAAGCTGTGGATGCCCCATCCCTGGAGGTGTTCAAGGCTGGGCTGGACAAGGCTCTGGGCAACCTGATCTAGTGGGTGGTGTCCCTGCCCATGGCAGGGTGGGGGGAGAACTGGATGTGCTTTAAGACCTGAGCCCCTTCCAACCTGAGCTGTTCTATGATACCTTCTATCATATGAACTTCCACTGACTGAATTTTTAATGTTAACTATATGTAATCTTACCATTGTATCACCAAAGCTGTATATGCTAACATTTGTAAAATGCTTCTGCTCATGCAATAGCTTTTTTTTTTTTTTTTTTTTTTTTTTTTTGTAAGCTTCTAGTGTGACAGAAATAAACTCCTTCATTCTTTCTTTCCTTTGTGTTCATTTCTACACCAAAAGGTAAGATTTAGTTGGGGGGGGGGAGGGGGAGGGAGAGGGCAGAGGCTGGGAAGTGAGAAAGCTGAGAAAGCAAGCTGTTTTACATTTTTTCTCTTTTGCTAACTTCATTTTTTTGGTTACCTACTGCAGAAACTAAGTACCCACTTGTCCATATGCTTTAAGGTAAACCACATACAGCCGTGGACCTCAGAACTGTGGATTTGCTCCGTAATTCCCGTGTAATCTGGGCATTTGGGACATTTCAGCACTCATGAGGCCACAAAACAGTTGTACTGCACCATCGCAGCTCACACAATCCCTTCTGCCATTAAGAGTTCCACTGAAGTTTCACTGAGTTCCACCCAGTTTCACTGGGACTTCAGTGAGAATAGACCATACAGTGAGAATAGACCATACAGTACTATTAAATGTGAATCAGGTTGGCACAATATGACCCAAACTCATCTTCCTCACTGTAGCATGTTGCGTGTGTGTGTGTGTTTTTGTTTGTTTGTTTGTTTGTTTTTCCTTATGGAGCTATAATGATGTGTGCCTTGGTACCTCTCACTGTAAGGATTTAGGTGCTAAGCATATGCAATTTCAAAGATGCTACCTTGCACACTATACAGTTACATCCATGTTTTTAATCAAATAGATTAACACGGTCTCTACACAGATTCAACAAACCATGAAACTAATCACAATCCTCCTTTGAAATTAGAAAGAATTTTAGCCAAATCAGTCCCCTGAGCCCCCAAGACCAAATTTGCTTGGAGAGGTCATGCATTACTGGCTTCCCAACACCTTCAGAGAGTGTGTCAAGATACAACTGGCTTTTTAACTAAAATGTCTGTGTATATGCCTCAAAAAATTGAATGTGAAGAGCGCAGGGAATGCAGGTTTATGTTGCAAACACATATATGTTGTATTACACTTAGATATGTATTTCCTCCTTCCCATTTTAAAACTGCCCAAAAATTAGCCCTCAGTGAGTGCAGCAGGACTCCAGTGCTGCAAAACCTCTGGTAAATGCCAGAACTGCAATGTTACACGTTCTAACACTGAGCAGAATTTGATCCACTCCCCTCAAGGGCAGTATAAATCTAATTACATGACATCTGCTGTCTTTATTATTATAATTTGAAGTGTTAAAGAAGTGTGAAGAAGTGTTATGCTTTGAATGACAAAGAAACTTCTTTCTATACATGTCAATATGAACTTACAGACTTAAATCTATCAGCGCTGAGATGAGAAAATATTATGTATCATTTTTCCTCTTTCCCTTTGTTTCTCACACAAGACATTAAAATTATACTACCAGTTTTATCTTACAAACAGAAATGTGTCCTGTAATACTTATAAAACAATCCTATACAAGTTTATGTTTCAATAAAGTACTGGTGCATATTTTATTTGATTATACTACCCTTACTTTGTCTCAGAGATGTTTTGATGTTCCTAAATTAAAATAAAGGTGAGCAGATGATGCTATTTACAGAACATTACAGTATAAGCTTTGCATACTGAAAATCTCATGTCTGAAGTCTTTGTATTCCATTCTTATCTGTTACATACACTCAGTACTTTTCCATTTTACATTTGTTTTTAGTATTATTTAATGCCTTCCTGCACATCTCCATAGCTAATTAGGCTGGAGTAGTTTGCATCAGCATAATATAGTTAAAATAAACAGGTTATATGCAAACATATTCCTGAACTTATTGTTTATCTTTTTTTCTAGTCTCTCATTTCCTTATGTGTTTTTCAGAGCATTTACAGCATCATCAATTAATTGCTTCTATGAATCCTGCATTTTTCATTATCTACATGTTAATACTTTCTTATTTAAGTTTACAGCACGCTAACAGCCCCTTATTTCCACATTCATGACAGCTCTCTACCCGTTCTGTTTTTTGTGTGGCTGTGCAGTGCACCAGATCAGGAAAAAGATCTGGATAAACAATATGTTTGTTTGACTTAGCTTTTTTTGTTGTTGTTGTTAGTGGTGCCTTTTTTTTTTTTTTTTTCCCAGAAAATGTGCAACCACATGTACAGACAGAGGGCAGTAAAGAAATCTGAACAATGACACTGTTACTCCAGAAGATGGCTTGTAGTTAAATCTTACAGAAGTAAGTTATTCTGCTGCTTTTTACTTTTCCTGGGTTCTAGGAAATTTGGAAGGAAGCTTCGGGAAGAAAAATCTACGTGTACAGAAAAAAGAAGGTGCAAACATGAACTACTCATGATCTGAGCTGCAACTCCATCTCCTACAGCTCTGAACAGGAGTTACTTGTTTGATATCTAATGGCCAAACAAAGATTCTGTTGAAACTAATAGCAAAACTCAGACTTGTTTCCAAAACAGGACAAGAATAATAATAAAAACAAGAGGTTTTGGGAACTTACAATTAAAAACTTAGTATTTCTACTTAATAAAACCTGTGTATTTAGTCTAGCAGGATTTAGTTACACACCAGGATGCATTGGACAAAATAAAATAAAATAAAAAAAAAAAAAAGGAAGTCTAATATCCAAAAAGTAATGTGTACACAGTGTTTATTTTATTTACAAAAAAAAAAAAAAAAAAAAAAAGTGTGCTAAGCAGATCAACATAAAAACCTAAGAAGTCACTACATATCTTTTGTATAACTATATCCATAGCAAAAATCCTTGGGTTTTCATAATTCAGTGGGTTTAATTTTCATTTTTTACCTAATGAAAAATCATTAACCCAATCAAGATGACTAAACATGAAATTATTAAATTGGAATGTGTAATTCCACATTGCCAATATATTATCAAAAATAGCAATGAGGAAATCATGATGGGACAAGATGGATCAGGAGAGATAGGAAGGGACACCGGTCAGAACTCAGGAAAAATGAGGGATGATAAAGTCAACAATGCGGACTATAAAACAGCAGTTTGTTTTGCCAACAGCAAAACATCAGCAGTGGATTGTGGCTTCTCTTTCCACTTCCTTCATCACCTTCCTTCCATGCCCTTCCCAAAGTTCCTGACAGACATTTTCCACATTCTGCAGCAATGAAGACAATCTAAGTGTAAAAGCACACAACAGATCTGCACAATGCCAGCATTGTTCCAACTCCAAAAGTCATAGTTCAGTAGTGCAAAGTCAGTCCCACTTTATACATGATCTCCTCCCACTTGGTAGACAGTATCCTCATCTTATGTATTTTAAAACTTAGGTAGTTGTATTTGAAAATTTCAACTAAAATGTTGAAAGGAGGCACAAATAGCAAATACACCTTTGGGTATCACTTTAAAATACTGTTCAGTGTGCAATGGTTGCTCAAGCAAAATATGTGTATATTTGTGAAAGCAAGCTAGGAGCTATGGAGATTTATATTTTAAAACATTGTAAAGAATGTGGGCAACCTAATGATTGTCTTCGTAACATACAAAAACTATTCACTACCATGAGAAGATTCACTGATTTTGAAGAAATTCTTAACTAATATGGCAAACTGGACATGGTTCATAAACACTTATAAAATACACTCTACTTCTTAACTGTGAAACTTGGCAACTAATTGAAATCGCAAGTGAAAGAAAAAAATATTTTAAAATTAGCCCTACCGTTTCCAACACAAACCCGAAAGAGAATATGTAACAAATGTATTATGAACATGTGCTGGTTATTTCCAAGTGCTTTCAGTACCCTTGTGAGGGAAGAACTAAAATTTCTAGAATTCCTTCTTGGTAGCACAAGATTAATTTTTTTAATTACAAATCACAACCTCCCTGAATCAAGTAAGTACAAATGGTTTACTTAGCTTTCCCTTCATTAGATAAGGGAAACAGGAACATACGTTGTGAACTGCTACTAAGGATAGGAGAATGCAGCTGTCAGGATTTTCCTCAACAACAACAACCAAGAAATGGAATTTTAATTGCATTATCCAGAAAAATCAAGTTGTTACTTTAAAAAACAAACAAACAAAACCACTAAAAATAGGAAGGACTAGAGTTGAGCGGTATTGACCAAACACCTGTTTCAGTGGGGAGTCAAGAATATGCAACACTTAGCAGAAGAGACACCAATGCCTCCATGATAGGTCAGGTGTCTTTATAATCTTGATAGAAAAAATAATTGTGTATGAAAATAAGGACTGGCAAAATCCTGCTTTCTTTTTGTTTCAACTTTGTGAGACTAATTGTTTTCAAGTTAATATACAATGAACTTAGCAAATTACATACAGTAGTGAAATCTTTTAAAAAGTCTTTCAGTGCTCTGATCAAAAATTACAGATGAAAACCACGACTTTTGGACAAATGTGAAATTTCTCACATTTTCAACTATGTTTCAGCATGTGGAGCTGGACAAGAGAGCAAACCTATATAACAGTAAGTGTCTAGGGAATTATGTTTGATACTTCTGTGTCCCTTCGGGAAAATGTGTACTGAAACATGTTAACACCTCATTTAAAAAAAAAAAAAAAAAAAAAAGCAATATTTTTATGTTAACAGGACATTTTACAGAGTCTTAAAAGTCAAATCTGTTGAGTTAAGATCACATTGAAGAAGTGTATATAAAAATTACGGATGTATAAACCAGATTTTTATTTTAAAAATGGGTACCTCCCAAAATATTTTTCTGATAAATAAATAAACCATATGGACCAGATTATAGCTGCATACATACAGAGGAGGGGAATGATGCAAAAAGGAACATCTTGCTTTGTACTTCAATTTGTAGACCAAATGCCCTTATGGTAAGGCTTATGCTAATCTGAAGTGCTGGCAGCTTTTCAAGATCAAAAACATTTGGAAATTCAAGCTCTATAATAGGCTAAATATGGCTTCATGGACAAAACTATTCCTGCTTCAGTAAGTATTTATCTTTTCCACCCCTTTTTATATTTGTTTCATATGTTTTAATAAGCTAGTTATATTTTATTTGTGTATTAGTGATAATGTATTACAGATCCATACTTGCATTATGGATGTATTATGCTTGCATTACGTATGTTTATGCATAACTGTAAAAATAAGGCTCTGACTCACTCTATCCTCTCTCATTCCCAGTAACAGAATCTTAAGTTAATTAAGATAAATAATACTTGACAGGTCATTTCATATATCTAACTCTAGCTCAGCACATAAGTTATTCCTGCGTCCCTTTGAAATGATGGAAAAAAAAATTGTTTATGCAATATACACACATTGCTGTAAGATTTCATGCAGAACAGAGAAATCCTTGCAGGAAAAATGAGAAATGCCTCGTTCCATTGCTGCTAGTGGGAAGCTGACACTAGGGTTAGGTTAGAGATGAAAGCACAATCCAGCCCTGGTTGACTTCTCTTTCTGTGCTATGTGACTTTCATTTCATAGGCACTTTCATTGCACAACAATGAAGTGCAATACTCTGAGATATATTACTAGGAAATGTTTTCATTCCAAACAAAGAGAAGGTACCTGCTACCATTCCAGACATAAATAACTGTGATAGGACTACCTGGATTCCAAATGAGAGAAGAACTTATTTAAGAAACTGCATTTATAAATGATTGTTTACACCAGGCTACCTTCTACAGCACCAATGTCAGAGGAAATTGTAGAAGGTCATATATCTCAGCTCTGTGAAACAGTTGTCTTCACTGACAGGGGGTGTTTTGCATACATAAAGCTTCACCCAGTTCCATGGTAGGCTGACCAACATCCATGGTAGGTTGACTAACATACAGGCCACTTTCTACATGAAAAAAGAATCTGAAATGCATGTTGTATGATGATGAAAGCATGAAAACAAACAAAAAAACCCTCTTTTTTTTCTCAACTTATCTCTCTTAGATCTAAGCCAAAATGTTAAACATTTCAACAAGAAATTTTAAATATTTTAACAAAGGTGCAGCCTGCCTACTGATCCTTTTTTCTTTTGAAGTGGGTTGTTTCTCCAGCATGAGCACAGAATGTATCACAGAGCTTCCTTAAAGGACAGACTGACTGAATCAAGGGCCCCAAATCATATGTATCCAAGGTAGTCACATTAGAAACTAAAGTTCCATCTAAAGTTCTGTTGTTTAGCAAATCCTTAAGACTGTTAACAAATGCCATTTTCCATTCCAAATACTCTTTTAGCATATCCTTTCCTCTTTACATGTGCTTATTTATAGAACGGCCTCACAAACTCACCTTTCGCCTAGTTAACAGCCTGCAGCACGCGATGTAATATTGACCTCCTCCTCTAAACACCAGGAAATAAAGCACCACCTCTGCAGCATTTATACAGCTGTGCTGGTGTACACCGAATCTTGCACTTGAGTCTCGCTCCCCACTCAGCTGCAGTGTCTCCATGGCACAGCACACCTGGGGTCTGCCAAACAGCCCAGAGGGGAGAGGAACACAAAGGTGTGCCTGGGGCTTGCTCCTGCTGCAAACACCATCACGCCGCGACTGCCCGAACAAGACTGTATGTTGGACCTCTTGTATACTCCTCTGTGTGACTGAAATAGGAGCGACAGCATGGGCGAATTATTTCTTCAGCCATCCAAAGTTTTACACATCATACTCGTGCAGCCTACTTTGCACATGGACACATTACAGTATGCAGGTGTTAACTTACTAAGAATGAGGTTACTTATTTGCAGAATTAGAGCCTCTATTCTACTGACCACAGTATTTTTATTTTTAATTTAAACAAATATCTCTATATTTTTATTGCTACCCAAATAACCATTTTTTTTCCTGTGGAAAACTATGATACTTTTAAAATTACATCCAGTTATGTTGGATGTATCAAAATTATCTCAGTTATCTCAGCATTTTTTTCACTCACTGTATTAAACAAAAAGTGTTCATCCTTTCGCAAGATTCAATTTACTTTTCAGTTTTAAATGTATTTCATGGATGTCTGAATAACCCAGGCATGTATATTTATACCTATGTATTGAATTGTTCCAGGAAACTGAAGTACTTACTACGTTATAATATGAATTTATCCTGTTGTACAAGAAAATACTTAACACTTTAAAAAAAAGGTTTTGCTGTGACCTCATTCCTGTGCACACTGTGTTATGTGGTAATGGAAACCTCATCAATTACAGGCTGTTCAGTTACATCCTCTCTAATGTGGGGTCACCCTATGGACCTTATATACAATTACAGACAAAAGGCCTATTCTCTTCCACATAAGCATGAACCCAAATTACTTTTGACTCACACTTGGCAGGACTTCAAATTTCTGCTGCCTGTGTTTGTTAAAAAGAATGAGATTACTGAATAAAAATATTCTATACGAGCGCTGATTTATACCCTAAAAATGTTGACTCATTACAGCACCCATTCTGTGGCCCACTTTCAACATGGAAATCTTTATGTGAAGCCTTGCTTCCTCTCCTAACCCTGACTTCAGAGCCTGTCTGCTGCTGTTTGATCTCACTCAGTGCATAATTTTTTCCATTGATTCCAGCAGCTGATCTATTGACCCCAGCACTCTTGAAAGTGAGAAGAAACAACAGCAAGAAATTACTAGGTTGATATTCTGAAAATCATTTCAGTTCTGTGTTATGCCTGGCTGTTTGGCTACATTCTCTGCTTTGTACTTGTAATTATTTCCTGGGAGAACTTCTCCTATATAGGGACTGAATTTTCCTCTGCACTGCCTTAGGTCAGCCCTTGCTCTGATCTTTCACATCTACATTGCTCTTCGACTCTAATCTGCTTAAGAGGGACTACAGGAGGGAATACCATGGCTTAGGGGAATCCGTGGCAGTAAAATAGGTCTGACTCAGGACTTCATTTGTCGGTAGTATTTTAACTGAATTCCACCAACAGCTGGAAATGCCCAGCTTTTCTAAAATCTATGCTGAAAGCACACTGTATGAGCCACTCTAAGATAAAGGTAAATAGCTTTACTGCACACAGGAAGAGGCAAATCAGTGAATGTTACTATTGATTTGTATGGGAGCAGAATTAGGCTGATTCTCCAGCTGAGTTTTAAATGCTCAGTATGAAATGCTTTCCAAATGCAGGACTATGGTATTTTTGCAAGTGTAACCCACACATCAGATATCTTCACCTGTTCACAAGAACAATTTATTGAAAATTAGTCTCTATTAGGGAAAAGGAAGCTTTTCTGTTTAAGTTTCCTTTTGAGCTTTGCAGATGTGAATAACCCATGCTGCTCCTGTATTATGGGAGTATTTCTGTTATTTGCATTTCTCGGGTATCTGATGAATACGATGAACCTATGCATGGAAATACAGCAGGTGTTTGGGGCTTTTTTTTTTTTAAGTACTCAGATTATACAGTTCATACCTATGAATTATTTATTATTCCTTGTTTTATCAACAGTTTGGTATTTGGACTGTCAAAAAGCAGCCAACCCTGTGGCATTGCACACAAATTAAGACCTATTCTAGTAGATGATTTCCTACAATCGCTCTCATGGAAGTTTTTAGGTATGTAGCACAGATTCGTTAACTTTGGTCATAATCATTGTTTGATGGGCTTCCATGGGACTGCTATCAATAGGTACTACCTCCATGCATAGGAGCTGCAATCCAAATACTAAGCTTAAATGCTGGAAATGTTTTGTAAAGGGCAGAATTGCTATGGGTTTCAGATGGAGCCAGTTCATCCAGTGTAATGTCATTTTAATGGATTATTTTCTCTACCAGTGTAAAATGACCAAAGCAAGCCTTTCCATATAAAAATGTGGGTCTTGTCAAATACAGTTTACTATCTTTAAATCTCACAATGTTGCTGAGGGCATAGAACTAGCACAATTTCAAAAAAATGTATTATTTTTCAACATTTCATCTCTGTCATTTTTTTTCTGAAAAGTTTGATACTGTAATTTCAGGATCAAAATTGTTTTGAATACCCAGATCCATTTGAGGTTTACTTGCTTATTTTTCTAGTTGAGCAAATGTAACTTTTCGTTTCTAATTCAGTTTGTGAATGAGTTTTTATCAGTTTTGTAAAGAAAAACTAAAGGCAACCAAAAGCATCAAGAACATCTCGTATCAGCATCTTTTAAAAAGAATCCTAGCTTTATCAGAATAATAAGCAATTATTACTTCTTTATAAATATATAAATGTAAAGTCTACCCTTAAAATATAACACAGTTTCTTTTTAAGCACACTTGTAATGCCTACTGTTATTTTCAGTGTGATGTCCAAAAGAATCAAGGCTCTGCAAATCACACTGTCTGTCCATGTAACTGCTGCTTTCACTTTTCCCACTAACTTTTGACTGATTGTGAGAAATGTGACAAAGGCAGAAGTCACAGAGATAATGAGCTTCTTGCAAGTGTAATAACAGTAGGCAGTCGAGCAGATGAGAGTGATATTATATATGGCACCTGTAAGTTGCAGAAAGGACTGCAACGTGCACATGTGCACAGTTTCAGAGAAACCAAATGGGGGAGACCGTCATCAATGGTCTAGCCAAGACAGAAGCTGCAAAGCACAAACCATACAACCTGAGAAAACCAGACTCCATTAGTTCTGGGATTTTTAGAAAAAGGCCTTGCCTACTTAGTGTCTTAAATGGAAACCGGACTAAGACCCTAATATGTAAATTCTAACAAAAGTAGTATTTCCTGTAGCATTAGCAACCTCCCATCATGCTGAAAGCTAATTCACAGTTATTAAAACAAATTAATGTTCATTCCCCATATATGATTACATCAAAAACAAAACTCATGATCAAAATCAAAATCTTCGAGTCTGAACCTATGCACGTGGATTATCCAATTAAACCTCAACTGCATCATCGTAATGATATGTACTCTTTCCTTCAAGATGTTGCTTCCTAACCTTCTCACCTGTGCAACCTCTTCCCATCTCTCCATGCCCCCCACTTAAGTCCCATTTTGTAACCTAAAATACAAACTCCACTACCCTACACAGGCAAAGAAAGTTCCATGCATGTGAGATTCCTGCAGGCCCACACACCTAGGAGAGACAAATGAAATCAGAATACATGAATAAGTACCAGACTCACAGCTTTGCCTGAAGGGTTTTACAAGATTTATCACACTCATCTCTTGCTCCCATGCTGATCTGCAGAGCCCTGCCTCTTCCAGACTAGAGGGGGGGAAAAAAAAAGAGCTTAGGTCAGGGGAAATTAAATTTTGCTTTTATTTTAATGCCAAAAAGTGTTTACTAGGTAGTGAAGGTAGCCTGAACTAGCTAGGCTGAACATGCTTTTTACCCATCCTTCCAAAGATGAAAGCAACCAACTTGCCATGACAGCAACGAATTCGCAGACAATGAAAGAATGGCCATAATGAGTTGCTTTCAGGCTAATATCTTGTACCTACTCAATTTTTTCAAGACCAAATTACACTCTTGCCAGTCCTGACAGTTTCTAAACTAATGCATACACGTGTCTAAGAAGAAAACTCGGAAAGCAAGGCCAACCTGTGCGCTTAAACCCACCCAGAAATGCAATGGACACATGCAACAGCATAGTTACCACATCGCTGTAGAAACCCTAGCAGGGTGCTCTTTAACTTCGTGAGGGCTTCAAGTACCAACTGTATTGTCACAGGAATACTTTAAGCACAGATCAGCACAACTCAAATGAATACAGGTGATACCAAACGCTGTAGTACCTGCTTTTCCTTATAACTGGAGAAGTTAACTGGCGGGGGGGGGGGGTAGAAGCGCCCCCGAGGCCGTGCTGCGGGGGAGCGGCGGGGAGGCGGGCGGGAGGGAGGAAGGGAGGGAGGGGGATTAGCGGGACGCCGCGGCCCCGCCTCCCCCCTTCTCATCCCGGCGGCAGTGCGAGGGGGCGATGGGCCCGAGCCGGCGGCACCGGCACCATGGCAGCCGGCGCTCTCCTGCTGGCGCTGGTGCTGGGGGCGCTGCCCGGCACCCGCGGGCCGGGGCCGGTCTCTGGCGGCCTCCCGGCCCCGCCGCCCCCCGCCGCCTGCCCCCGGCCTCCGCCTCCCCCGGGCCTCCCGCGGCGGGGCTGGGCGGGCTGGGGGCCGCGGGGCCGCCGCAGCTCCTGCGCCCTGCCGGGGCCCCGGCGGCGCCCTGCTGAGGGCGAGCGAGGTGAGCGGGGACGCGGCTCCGGGCGGCACCTGGGCGGGGAGCGGGGCGGGAGGCAACCCGGGGGGGGCTCCAACTCCGTCAGTGCTGGGCAGCACGGCTGGACCGCGACTTGCTCACCCGGAGCGCTTCTCCGAGGGGTGCTGGGCTCCCTCCCTGTCCCGAAATGTGGGGGGGAGAGGGAGAAGGCGGTCGGCAAGCCCGTGTGCGCGCCCCGCCGTGGGAGGTCGTGCTGCCGCCTCAGCACCCAGCCCCTGGGCACTTGGGCATATCAGATACAGGGCTGAAAAAAGGATGATAGTTTGATCAATGTGATAATTATAATCTCTGCATTAAAAAAACTGCAGCTTCCAAAGCCATGTTCAAAGCCAATGCTGTACTCCTTCAAGAAGACCGAATGCTGTTATGTAGAACTTGATAATGAAAAAAATGCCAAAAATGCTGCATGATTTGGGTTTGGCCGTGTTTCTTCGCTCTTTTCAGAGTGTTTTTGTTTGTTTGTTTTCCTTCCCAAGTCTTTTGGACTCAGCAGTAAATTCTCAGTGATTTCCATGGGCCAACAGTCTGCCCAAAAGTCTTTGTGGAGGGGAAACCAAAGACTTAGGGAATGTATGAAATGGCTTAAGATGGGACAGGGAAATGCATCAAGACGTTTGACCAGAAATAGACATTACTATAACTTTGGTCCTGAAATATGTTTCTTTGTTCAGCCTGGAGAAAAGGAGGCTCAGGGGCGACCTTATTGCTCTCTACAGATACCTTAAAGGAGGCTGTGGTGAGGTGGGGGTTGGCCTGTTCTCCCACATGCCTGGTGACAGGACGAGGGGGAATGGGCTTAAGTTGTACCAGGGGAGTTTTAGGTTAGATGTTAGGAAGAACTTCTTTACTGAAAGGGTTGTGAGGCATTGGAACAGGCTGCCCAGGGAGGTGGTGGAGTCACCATCCCTGGAAGTCTTCAAAAGACGTTTAGATGTAGAGCTTAGGGATATGGTTTAGTGGGGACTGTTAGTGTTAGGTTAGAGGTTGGACTTGATGATCTTGAGGTCTCTTCCAACCTAGAAATTCTGTGATTCTGTGAAATGCAAGCAAGGCAATGTTATGAGGCAGTTTATAGCTAGAGGACAGACTAGAGATAATCTTCCTGCATCTGTTGCGTTACTACATGTACTGAGGAAGCCCACACTCGGTTCTTGGGCACCTGCAATAAATAAATACAATACTGTGTTCAAAGCCCTAGCTGCAAATCTCCTGGATTTCCTATCTTAAACATTAAGACTAATGTGCAAAGTTAATTGGTTAAACTTTGTGCATGCATATATATTAAAGAGCTTTATATTTTAACGTTAATGCTGGAAAATTAAAACAAAACAAAAATGCCTTTGCAATTATACCACACGATACCAACCTAAAATCAGATTAATAGTTTAAAATAATATATTTTGGTGTTTTATTTCCTCCTTCTAAAACGAGAGGCATCTGGGTAATATTTCTTATTCAATCTTTGAAAGCAAGTAAACCAAATACAAATAGATATAAATTATCATGATTAAGCAAGGAAATCATAGAGGACAATAAATGAGTACAAGAGTATGTGGTATACAGAACCAGCAAAATTTACAAATTAGCAGAATTTAGAATTTTAGGCATTGCTAATAGCAACTTAGCTGTCTTGTGTACCTTATTCATGCTTGAAAACAGAAGTCTCCTTCAGCACCTGGAAGCAACTGCTGCCACACAATGTTTATGTGGCATGTAGTTACAGTATTCTTCATATGTTGTTACGTATCTAATTTAAAGCTCTTTGAGTAAAGTGGGTTAACTATTTTATTTTGTTCTACAAAGGGGAAACAATAAAAGAAGGTACATGTCTTGCCAGAGGTCACACTACCAGTCAGTGTCAGAACTGGAAATCAAATACACACCTCCAGAACATCCCAAGTGTGGAGTCTTTCCATTTGAATCTCTTTCATCAAAGGGTAATTCCACTAATGCCAATCAAATAATGCTTCACAAAAGTTCTGGGAGAGAAGAATCAAGCCTCAGGCTCATAGTTTAAACACATGATTATTCTCTCTACTTATTACACTATGGTCTGGGCAGTTGATGGAAGGTATTTTGGGACTTTTTTATTAGCATAAGGTTAAAGAAAAAAAAAGATGAAAAATCAAACTTGAACGTTTATTTTCTCCTTCTAAGACTGAAGCAGCTCTTCTGGGACCATTCTTATTACACCTGCACAGCATGAGAACCCCTCAATTTCTACAGCTCTGTATCACATCCGATAATTGCAATCCTTTAGAACCCATTACATTCCTAAAATTTCATTGTGTTCTTTTTTCAAAGCCTTAAAACATTGATTGTTGACATGATGAACCTCACCTCACTGCTACAGAGGAACCAAGTCGTCACATTACATACTCAATATATGTAATACTTATGAAACTCCTGTTATAAGGCTCCTTGAGCATGCAGTAATGTTGTGTACTAAAGTAGGTCTTACAAAGCAGTTCTGATGGATGCACCCGTTTTCAAGGTGTAACTACCAAGAGAAAAGAATTATAATTTTAGACTGAAAGTGGTTCTGCACTGGTTCCAGCGAGCATCATCCATTGTTTTTCTGAAGTCAACAGGTATATTTTATTTGATTTCATCCAGGGATGACCCTGGAAGGGGAGAAGAGTTTCCATGGATTTGAACTGGCATCAGACTGGGCCTATAACGCCGGTAGATATTTTTTCAAGAACCTCATGCAAACCAATGTATCCAATTAATGCTGAAAATGGGACACTTTTATATGTATTTTGAATCCACTAGTGTTTGGAAATACTAGAAGTTGTTAGGCAAGATATAGCATGTATCAATGGGTGACCCTTACAAGTAGTGTTAATTTATACCTAGTTAATTGACTGCGAGGCAACAGAGATGAATTATCAGTGCAGGGCCTTTCTGTGGCACTATCCCACATTGTAACACCTTGCAAAAGGTGTTACAATGGAAATTATGTAGCAAGCAAACCAAAGAGCAAATTAATGAGAAAATGATTGTTCTGTAGTTTATTCAAAATGTTGCGGTATTCAGCCCCTGGTAGTTATTTTAAAACAAAAATAACATTTGCAGTTTCTACGAATTTCCAGAATTGTAATATTTCTTTTGCTTTCCTTCAGACCTCTGAATGTAGCACCAGAGGAGAAGGCACAGGAAAATTCTCCTTATAATTACTCTTGAAAATCTACATTTTATAGCCAAACTACAAGCCTTTGAACACAGGTGTTATGAAGAAAATACTGGTACACATTTATCTCAAACCCTATCATGGCAGTACTTACACAAGCAAAAATGAAGTGATTCTCATTCTATTTTCAATTCAGCCACACGTAGTAACAATGCTTGTTCTCAGTGAAATGTAGAAAATAAAACAGGGTTTGAAGTTATGCAGCATCTCTGGGCATGAGAATGGTAGAGCAGAAGAGCCAAGTGGACCACGTGTGTTGTACATGTATAAAGCACAATTCCTTTGAAGCACTTCTTTTTGGAGTTTATTAAAAGTTGGCTGGGCAGTTTTCCTCTTTTTTTTTTTTTTTTTAATTGCTGTGTCTCAGCTTGAGTCTGTATGGCAGGTGCTGCTGAGCAAGTCTCAGCAGCACCCACTGGATACCCTTACTTCCTTGCATTTGCAAGTATAACTTAATCTCTTCTAAACAGTGATAGCAGATAGGAAAGATTCTGACTTGGGCAGATACCAGGGCAATTAAAATTACCAAACTGTATGTAAACGACGTGATTGACCATCAGTAACCTCAGGCAGAATGTAATTGAAAGAAATGCGTACACATTTTGAGTGTATATAAATGATTGAGTTTCTGTGAAGGTGGTAAATCTGTATTCTTCAATAAAGGGTTGAATGAATGCCATTCTAGGACCACAATATGTGTCCTAAAGCTACCTGCCAGTCCCACTCTGTGTTCATGTGTCCTTTTCTCTTACTCTTGTGGGGTCAATTCACCTCTCCTGCAGGGGCTCCTTCCTCTTTCTGACCAGTGCTGAGGAGGGCACTGAGAGCTATGGGCAGGGTCCCTGTACTCACTTGCATTCCCTGCTATTGAGCTTGGTGCTAAGAGGCTTGACACCTTATTGAACTCTGTGCATTTCTCAGAGCACTGCATGCTACCCAGAATATTTATTCCTGTGCTAGCTCTGCTCCCATCATGTTTAGTTTTCTTCAGCAACCAAACCAGCTCAAAACTTGCACCTGAAAAAATATGAGATTGTGCTATTATCTACATCTCCACAAACCTAGATGTTCCATTACATATACTGAAGCTAGACCTGTTTGCTGAGAAGTAACTCAAATGCTCTTCTGCAGAGCTGCCCTAGGGAAAGCACAGAAGGAAGCCCCTTGGAACACACATGTTGAAGTGCAGTATGGACCTGTGGTGTTAAAATGTAACAAAATGAAGACTTAACCAGTGAAATTAAGAATTAAGGATTAATAAAATTAAGATTTACTGGTATCCTTTTGATTAGACTAAATATTAGTTTTCTTGCTACCTATGAAGTAAAAGTGTTTCCTGTTCATTTTAACTAGGCAAACACTGACTACCCTACAATGAAGATACTAACACATTCTTAATAACAAAGATAGAGTCATCAGCTAATAATAGTAATATAGCATAAATATACGTGATGGCAGATAACGTTGGTCAGATTGCAATTCCCTGTGATCCATTTGCACATGAAATAAATCTGTTCTGTTACAAAGTAAAAGTTTTGGAAAGTCTATTGGAAAGGAAAAATAACCTATTGAAGCAAAGTGATATATTTTACAGTTCTGTTATGTTTTTTGAGGTATCCATTTTACTGTAATTAATGTATCTCTTGATCCAGTAAAATAACTACCAGGGGCTGAATATTGCAACATTTTGAATAAATTACAGAACAATCATTTTCTCATTAATTTGCTCTTTGGTTTGCTTGCTACATAATTATGACTTATCATAAGCTAACACATACTTCAAAGTGCATATGAAACATACAGAGTACTGTATCATTTTACTTTTGTTAGATTCAGTGCTGGAATACTGAGAAAGAAACACTTAGATTGGGCTTCATGAAATACTAAGCAACCTTTTGGAGGGGTTCAACTTTCAATTAAAAAAAAGGCTTACTGTTTTTCCAGAGGAGCGAATGCTTGATTTTGCCATGGATATTTTAGGTTAGGCATAGCTGTAGATATCAACACCTGCCTAAGAGAAAAGTATGAATCAATGCAACCGTGTTAGAAATAGTTTTGTTATACCGTATATTCAGTTGACTCTATTATATTTAAGATGTAATTAAAGGTTTAATATTAGTTACATGTAAGAATAGGCTTTCTCTTTATTTCCCTCTAGATTAAATTATAGGTGAAAATTAAGAATATATCAAATTTGTTAAAAATATACCTTTAATGATCATATTGTGTCTTTTTCCCATATGATGGTAGCTGGTTCTTTATTTTGTTTTATTTTCTTGTGAGATAAACAGAGGTCTGTTATATATTCTACTGTCTTTCAAAGAATGTTGGTGTTCCTATAAGCAGCTGTAAATCTGCAGGAAAAAGGCAAACCAAAATATTTTGTTGAGATAGGAGATTATTTTTTTTTACATCCTTCATTTTTTGGTTTTCTGTAGGTCTTGTCACAGAGGTGCATGGAAATAAGGCTCTGTGTACATGAATAAATTCTTCCGCTGTTGTCACTGGGAATTCTGCAAGTATGGAAAGAGCAGTGAGACACATTCTGCCATGGAGACTTTAGAAGATAATTATAATCGTCTAGTACACCCTTATCCAAATATTTGCAAAGAACTGCTCTATAATGTGCACTCAGGAAACACTGTATCGACTTCAATAGGTGTCATGCAGGACCTTAAGCAATCATGTACAAAAATAAACTCGTTTATGGAGACGACATCTTCCAACACAATTTCTGGAATGGCAGGAATCATTTTGCTATGACTAAAATCTATATTTGAAGTGGAAATAATAGTCTACACAAAAGTTTGGTGAGCAGAAATAAACAAAATTCCAGAGCCTGTCTGCATGTGACAGAGAAGCACGAAAACAAAGACTATAAAGACAGAAAAACAACAAGCAATATGTCTACAGTGTTGCTATAATTAATCCATTAATCACTCTCTGTGCTGAATGATAGCTCACCCTGTAACATAAGATGAATAACTTTTGTTTGTAGTTTACTGCACAGTAAGTTACCGCTGAGAAAATAAATAGGAGGCAAAAAGGAACACACAAAATCAAATTTGAGGTTAATTAATTCCTCGAGTCATTTGGCAGTCATTTGGCTTGGGAGTTTTATAAACTATACTGAACTAAATTCAAACCAGAACACAATCTGAGTGAAAGCCGAGAAGAAAAAATATACCGACCTATTTTTGCTATTATTATAATTATTATTATATACTCATATATGAACACAGAAGGCAGGGACAAACATTGACTTTTCTCTTCTACTGCTAAAAACGCTGCAAGCTGGATGATGGCATAGCTTCTGATTTTAAGTAGATCACAGAGCAGAGGCAGATGGATTAACTGAGATTTCAGGCGATATTAATGCACACAATTAGTCTGTTTGATAATTTAACAGAAATTTACTCTTGCTGAATTACTGTTCTGACTTTTTGTTCTGCTTCTGTAGATTTAGACCTATAATCAGCTTTCTCCCACCTTTATAAGTGTCACTTGGCTACATTCAACAGCAGATACATCTTGCACCTCAAGTAAAAATACTGTAATATAAAAATGCAAAATCTATTAATTTTCTTGGATTTGTGTGTTGTTGCTCCCAAGAAGACGACTTTTTTCCCACTTATTTTAGAAAATTCCTAATATTTTTAGCTTGTTTTGTCTGAGAATTTCCTTAAAACCCCTCAAGAATTAATAGAACTATATCAAGCGTATTCCTGTCTGAGAACAAGTATGAACAAATGCATTCTTTGGCTAAAATAAACTACTTACATACATGACATACATAATCTTACATGGCTCAGAGCAAAAGCTATGCAATCCATGTTTTTTTATTTTATTTTTTATTTTTTTATTTTTTTAATGCTGGATGGACTTAGGAGGAAGATAAAAGCATAACATTCATATATAGATAGATTTTGCTCATCTGGGTACATTTTTTTTAACCACATTTAAATGATTATGCAGTCTGTACATACTTTCTTTTGGTGGTTAGATCTTTAACTAGGTTGTAGCATCAGAAGAGTCAGAAAAGTTATGGAAGAAGATTGTCTGCTTTTATATATCACATATATATGTTAGATATGACTGAGTACTTCTTAGCTTACCCAAAGTGTGCAAAGTAAGATGGTAGTGCATGAAACAGGAATTCACTCTGCTGAGGGAAAAACAAATTCGGAGTCTATTATGTAGGATAAATGAGCGATGGACCATCTTGGAGACCTAACTTTCTTCTTTTAACTAGGGTCAGTGAGACTCCAAGGTGGCAAGAATGAGTTTGAAGGCACAGTGGAGGTTTATTTGAATGGAGTCTGGGGAACAATCTGTGGCAGCCATTGGGACAATAACGATGCAACAGTCGTATGTCGGCAGCTTGCACTTGGGTAAGTTTTAATCTGAGTAAAAGTCAGTGGACTTATTTTAATGATATTACAGTGTAAAGGGTGATCTTTTGCATCTTTAAATTGTGTTATATATTTCAAAGAGGTCACTGTGAGAATCAGTATTTCATCTGAAAGCTGTGTGTGGGATCTGATGAAGAGCAGAGGCAGGGTAGGTCTGTGCTTTCAAAGTAAAACAAAATCTGCTTTAGATCTCTCATCCAGGAGATGTCCATGAGCACAGAAATATGAGGTCTGATCCTAATCTCGCTTATGTAAGTGTCAATTAAGGGCAGCTCTTGTTAAGTTACTGAATCTACAAAAATGTAAATGTGGTCAGAATTAGCTTCTCCATGGCCTCCTAATCTAAGGAATATTCCTGTTTTCCAGGATCATGGTGTTAACCTGGTAATTGTCCATAATATCTTCCAAAAAGACATATGGGAGGCATTCTAGATTTTGGGGGAAATGTGGTGTTTTTGCTGTGTGCATCATCCTGCAACTAGATAATCTGTATGGTTAATTTTACTGTTACACTTCAATAACTAGACACAAAAAAATCAAATTTTGCAGCTTTATATTCTCATGAAAACATTTTATAGGGTCATGGTAATATTGCAGTGTTTGAAAGTCCCTGAACTGTGCTAACAGCTCACTGTCCTTATTGACCACTGTTTCCCTCTGCTATCAGAGGGGATTTAATCAACAGGACATTTTAATGTAATGTAGTCATTCATCTCTAGATAATGCCTATAGTGATGTTGCAATTCCAATAGCAAGACAAAACTGAGGAAAAGGAAGAAAATGCCCATACCTTCAGGAATCTTAAAAAATGCAAATTCAGCTAGAAAATCAATGTTATCCAAGTTAGGCAAACAAGTATTACTTGGATATCCTCCCTTAGAACTCCATTCAGTTTGCAGATTCTCAATAAGCCGCAAAGTATGGCTGGATTTATTGCCTTTCTAACTTTTCTTGCAGTTACATGTCAAAGAAGTGATTATGTTTCCTACAAGCAGCAGGGGGCTAGGATACCATATTTGCATTGTGGCATTCCTAATGGTTATTCCACTTTTTAAGACTGCAAGCCAGAACAATATCTAAGCTGTTTTATAATGTTCAATATTAATCTCGACACACCACGCCAACTTAAAAAATATAAGGATTAGATGGGATAAAAGTTCAGCCATCTGGAGGCTGTGATTTTGCTTATGACTTAGCTGTCTACATGCAATATTTCCTTTCCTCATTTTAATTTAAGTCCTTTTTGCCTTCCATATCCATACCATTCCAATCAACATTTCAGCTGAACAAGACTGCTATTAGCAAAAGTAGTTCAGTGATATGAGTAAATGGCTTGGTCTTTTTAACAGAAATGACTTTAAACCTGAATCCAGGAGAAAAAAAAAAAAAAAAAAAAAAAAAGCAAGTATTTCAAGTATTTGAAAGTATTTGAAATAACATGTAGTTGAAAGTTTATGTGTATGTTGTCTTGAGTATTTGGCAGAAATGTGGATCTATACACCACAAGGTGAATTCACTAGGTTTTAGTGATGGTTTTCAGGTGCTTCCATTTTTCTGCTCTTTTGACGTTACAATACTTGGGTTTTGTTTTTAATTTATTTTTGTTGGGCATTATATGGAAGATAAGAACATTCAGTGAGTAGATTCAGTCTGGGAAGGAAAGGAAGCTGTTTATAAATGTTCAGGGGATGGATGGATGGATGCATGGATGGATGGATGAACGGGAATGGCTGAAAAGACAATAATGAACATGAGCCTGATCTAATGTAGCATGAGGTGAATTTTACAGCCCCATATCATAACCATATTATATGACGTGCATATTGGGAGAGGAGAAAAGTGAAAGGCCCCTTCGCATTATTTCTCTTGGAAGTGTATCTGTTGTGGGATGGTACTGTAGGTTCACATATGGACTGTGGAAGGAACTTCTGTGTTGATTTTTGTAGTTAAGAACTGGGAGAACAGGAATGCGACTGGCATTACCCTGTTCAAGAAAGCCCTTTCTTTTTGTCCTGGTTTCAGTTAGGACATTTTCTACCCCAATATTTATATATAAGTACCAGCAATGAACAGATTTCACAAACAAATGTTTCACTCCCCTTGCCCCCAGCTCTAACATCCTGATTATTCTTCTTACAGTGAAAAAGGTACAGCAAAACACATACCATTTTCTGGACTGGGCGTTATTCCTGTTTACTGGAGTGAAGTGCGTTGTCGTGGTGATGAAGCAACTATATTGTCATGTGAAAAAGACATCTGGCAGGATGGAACATGTCCTCAAAAAGTGGCTGCTGCTGTCACGTGTAGCTCTTCCCTGGGTAAAAAAAAAAAAACAACAACATTTGGTATTTACCTTATTTAAATGGAAGTAGTAATAATTAATCATTATTAAATAAATAAACGTTATTAGACTTCTTGGAACAGGAAATTAAACAGATTGACTCATAGCATCATTAACTATTTCAGATTCCACTATGCTGTGCAAGCTGAAGAACCACCTTTTACATTTTTATAATCAAGAAGCAAAATGTTGGTTTGAGATCCAGGTTGTGAGGAAGGGTGAAGAAGCTAGAATCCCCCAAGGGACTTCTGGCTGTTAAAGTAGGATCGTTTATCCCTCTCATGTTATTTATTTATTTACTTACTTACTCACTCAGAGGTTCTTTGGTAGCCAAACACTATACATCAATTTGTTAGCTTTTCTTGAACAATAGGGAGGAGCACCAATTTCACTCAAAGGCTAACCACAACTTTAGTACAGAAGTGTCTGATGCATCTTGGGCTTACATTCCTTACTGTGACTGTGGCTGGCATTGCACAAGGAGCTATAAAGTGTTTGTCCTATTCTGTGTACATTTAAAACAGCAGGACCGAGACCTGAAGACTGCCACCTCACACATCACTCATACAAATCAAGTGATATTACCAGGAAAATGTATTATCAAGGCTTTTAAGATATTTCATATTATTTTAACTGACGTGATAAACAGCATCTAAATAGGCAGTTATGCCACCAGGTTTAAGATGCTGCTGACCTCAAGGAAGGCTGGCAGTGCTGAGAAGCTGGCAGTGGCAGTCTCTTCAACTGTAAGCAAAACATGTTGTATTGCTGCAGCCAACCCTGTGCTTCTTTTCCTTTCCTACTTGCATTCCTACCCCAAAGGTAGATGCGTTTTTGTCCTAAAGCTCCACTGTTCATGTGGAATATTTTGATGAATGACTTCCCAAACCATAATTTTATTCTTAATTTAGAAAACAGTAGTGTAGAGGATAGAAAAATCCTTAAGCTAGGAAAGAATTTGAAGGCCAAGGCAAGAGACAGTTTTGCCTGAAGAAACTGAAAACTATACATTTGGAAAATTATACTTTTTGATCATAAGGTTTTCCTTCTACTTATAAAAATTTTCACCAGAAAAGCTTGTTTTGTTTAGATAAATATATTGAAGGCTTTTTGTCTGTTTCAGTAATGCTGAAAGCGAGATTATCAATAATTCAGAGCCCAGGATATCTAAAATTAGTTAAATTGATCCTGAGATTCTGCAGACTAGATGAAGTTTTCTGAAGTTGCCTGTTCTGCAGGTTCTACTGCCATTAGCATTTTAAGTAATTACAAAAGAAACAAACCCAGCAATAACAACAAAAAAACATTTCACACCACTGAATAGTAAGATAGACTTGGAGAAATTCCCTCAATTTTTTTGTTTTCAGCCAAGAAATAGATGAAGTAGCATTAATTGCTTGGAAAGTATACGCAAAAATGAACCACACTGTACATCATTCAAATGCTATATATGGTTAAACTTTGAAATAACCTTTTAAATACAAAAGTGACTAATTTTTTACATGATTTTAAGCTGGTTCTGTTATAGCTTTCTGTGGAAGTGATGCTTCCAAGCACGTTTACTGCTGCACCACAAAAGGTCTAATTATTTGAAAAGACCAAAAATGACACCACATCTCAGAAACAGGCTGACAGGTTAAGGAAGGACACAATACTTGCACAATTAAAGTGAGGCAATGAGATTTCCATGCTTTGACATGAAAACGTAAGGGTGAAATTCTACTTCTGTGGCAATGAAAGAATTTTTTGCCTCTTACAGATTTTGTCTTCTGGGACCAATGTTGCCCTTAGTGGTAGAAGTGCAACCACTGACTGACTACACCACTGAGTGTAGTACTTGGTCCTAAGTATCTGTGGACACTTAAGAAACTCGAGGGCAGTATGGCTTCTTGTCTGTATAATATTTTTCATCTTCCAAGAGTGGAGCTCAGGGGAAACTTGCTATTTTCTAGCAAGTTTAATTTCAGGTTTTCCATCTAATTAGAAAAATTAAAATCTAATTCTTGAGCAGTGTCAGAGAAACCCTCTTTTCCCTTTACTATCAGGGTAACAAAATGACCTGTTCCTATAACCTGTGTTTGATCACAGCTTCTGTCTTTACTCTGATCCGGCTGGCTGGTGGGAACAACGCTTACGAAGGAAGAGTAGAAGTCTACCATGCGGGCCAGTGGGGCACTATCTGTGATGATCAGTGGGATGACGCGGATGCTGAAGTTGTCTGTCGGCAGCTTGGCCTTGGGTTTGTTTTTCTACATGTTTTCTACTCCAGCAGCAAAGCAGGGAAGGTAGTAATATACATAGCCTGGACTTTTCCAAAGATAGTCCTTTAAAATTGCACTTATTCTTCAAAGCAGGAACTACATTTATTTATAGAAAGATCAGGTACAGTGCCAATACTTTCAAGTCCTTGGAACTTTGTTTTGTACAATCCAATTTCCAGTGTTATGTGATAGATGCAGTTTTGTCTGTAAGGATCTTTCTCAGAATAAATTCTGACTTTTTATTGAACATGCATTACAATTTCAGAAAAGTTGCAATCAAAATCCCTAGGTGAAGACAAGGAAGTTGCTTTTACTGTTGCAATCTTTTCATCCATTTCCGTTCAGCTGAAGAGTTTAACAGTCTCCTTGCTTTGGAGTGAGAGCACCGCTCCTGTCAGAAAGGATAATCTTTTTGGCCTACCCATGAGAATCTCTGAAGATTTAAGTCACGAACCTCTGAAAACTGTCAGTTTGCATGCACTGAGTAGATACCAGTCTGAAGTTTTGAAGTAGATACCAGTTGAAGTTGCAAGCGATTCTGTCTGAACTAAGCATGGTCCATAATTTAGTCATAGCAGCACAACAGGATTTTCTTGTCCCTCTTCTGAACAGCTGGGGGTGATTTTGGTACCACACAGAGGATAGCTATCCAGTGCATGAGGAAAGATGCTGAAGAGCTGGGAGGCAAAGAGAACTGCTGGATCACAGACAAAGGAGACGGGGACAACTGGGATGAAAGGCAGATGGGTTGGAGAGGGAAAGAATGAGGAGCAAGATGCAGAAATGGTACTAAGATATAAAACCAAGGAGGACTAGGAGATTACATATGAGACAGCCTGGGCTGAGAACTAAACAGGTCATTGTAGAGGAGATTGGGATAGAACTCACCTGCAAAACTCTGCTGGAGTTATGAAGAATTAAAAGAAGTGGTGGTGAAGGCAGCAAGTTTTATGGTGTTAACTGGTAGCCCACAGAGTGCATTCATTTTTTAACCTGAAACTGAGGCCGTGTACTCCTGCTGGTGCCATGCAAATTAGCTCAAAATGCTGAGATCTGTGCTGTACTTAAAAAGCTTCTAAACCTACTGGTGAGCTGTGTGGGAACCAGCATGCCCCTTTGACTCCAGACTTCCATTTTTCCCTAGTTTATTTTCCTTTTAAGTCTAAGGTTTATGTAGAAGACTAAGTTAAAAAAAAAAAAAAAAAGGCAAAGAAAGGCATTACAGGTATTAGTAGCATGTAAAGATTGTGTAATGTCAGCTCAACCCTCTTGTGTATATGATTAATGGTAGGATCATCATCATTAGATGACCATGCATGTTGATATGTTATTTGGAATTAGAAAGGTCATTCTAAAGAAAAGGTAATGTCTCATTAAAAACCTCTGTCTCTCAAAAAAAAAAAAAAAGGTACTAGAGGTACTAGCTTCAGACTGAATTTACTAATTTGCCCTGATAAATTCCCAGAAGAAAGCAGAATGTGTTTTGCTAAAATGTTACTTGCTGAGTGCTCGAGGATATTTTTGTTTTGCTCAATTACTTCTCTGAAGCAATTGCAGATCACAGCTCATCTCCCTACTGAGTAAATAGGACTTGCTTTTTGCTATTTTCTGTGCACCCCACCACTTGAAGAAGGCATCTGGTCATCAGAGAAACAGTCTGAAAAGTCACAGCACTTTTAAGATTGAGCTTAACACTTCAGCTTAACAATTTGAAAAACAAATAGATTTAAAAAAAGATACGAATGCAAAACACAGATTATTTAATTTACCTTTCTCATATGTGCTTTTATTTACTGGGCACATATCATCTACATGATATCAACCACAACTTCCTACTTCCTTCCTTTTCATAGAACCTTTTTCTGATCTTGGTTTAACTTTTTGTAAGCCTTTTATTGTTGCTATTTTTCCCATACCCCTTTTACTGTTTATCAGTAATTTGTATGATCACAAACTGTAAATTTAGTATTGTTTTCCTATAAAAAGAGAGAACAGATTGAATAGCTTTATACAAAGCAGTAGAAATGAAACCCATACCTATCTAAATCCATATACGGATCAATAAAGCATTGCCTTAAAAACATGAACTAATGCAACTCACATTGAGAAGATCACAGCAATGGACATTTCTGACACACCTTTGCAAAAGCCTTTTAAGAGTTTGAATGACTACAGTCTGAAACAAAAAAGCCAAGATCTGTCACATTTTCAGTATAAACTGAATATACCTTTCCTGCTAGGTGTTATGCAATGATATTCATAATAAGACAGATATTGAAAACACTTGCATAAAAACAAGACTGGATATATGAATGGAGAAACCATTGAGTGGAAGGAAAACAAACCATTAAAAATCATTTAGATATGAAAGACATTTTATCTTAACAAATAGAAGTGGAAAAATCCTGATAGATCATAAAGTGTTCCACATTGCATGATTTCTGTAATGCTGAACCAATGGAGTGTTTTCAGTTTATGTAGGTTTTTGTGCTCAAAATCCCCTGTGCTGACATAACACGTATAACAAGCATAAGGGTACTTATTGGTCTGTTTGCTGTTCTTATTTCTACAACTAATTTACCTTATGACATTGTCAATTCACTTATGATCTCTTTACCATGGTTTTTAAATGACTAAATGGAGAACAGTCATGTTTAGCTGCTTCAGATATGTATTTGAGATTTGTTTGATATGCTTTGAGGTTAACACATGAAAGTTGCTGTAGGAATCTATAGGATAATTATGACCGCATATAAATATTAGATGAAAATTAAAAGTGGAAGCCTTGTACCCATCTGTAAATCTACAATATTTTTTTAGGAATGTTATTCTTAAAAATTAAGAGACAGAAAAGGAAAGTGTCGTAAATATGAAACAACGGAATTTGATGTCAAAAGCATGTTCAAACTATGGAAATGTCAAAACAGCATGCTTAAGTTCAGCTGTAGTTGAACTGAAGCTGAGATGGAAGCTGGGCACAGAATGACATTGCAGTAAAGGTATAAAACGGGCTGCACTGTCAGCTGGTTACCTGAGCAGCAGCTTCTCAGGCAGTCCTGTTTGCTATTTTAGAAGCTGGATATGCAAGATTTTAGCTGTTCCCACTGCATCCAAGACTCTTCAGCTTGCCTGTACTTGACTCGGTGTTTGTTCCATTTTGACAGGGGTGTTGCCAAGGCATGGAGCCAGGCTTACTTTGGAGAAGGCTCAGGCCCCGTGCTGCTGGATGAAGTGCGCTGTACAGGAAACGAGCTATCTATAGAACAGTGTCCAAAAAGCTCCTGGCAGGAACACAACTGTGGCCACAAAGAAGATGCTGGTGTCTCCTGTACGCCTCTTGCAGGTAGTTCAATTACCAATAAACACACAAGAACAACAGTGACACATGCAGAACTGTTGTCTCTGGAGAGAGAATTTTTAAAGTCTGCAATTGCACAAACCCGCCCCAGTAATAACATGTTGTGGCAGTATCAAAAAGAGCTGGCTGTTGCCTGTGGAAATTTTAGAGGTACAGAAAACCATTATTCCACACAAAGCCTTGGTTCTTCTGCAGCATGCTAACTGGCACTTACTGTACAGGGCATGCCTTAACCATGTATCGCATCTATCAGTAACAGTAGAACATAAAAGCAATGGGAAAGAGCAGAATATACAAAGAAAATGATAGGGTGTCTGTACAATGACATCATGCAATTAGAACCCATTCCTGTGAACTTGGTGTGTAATAAGGGCTTGGGGGATCAAAATCTCACACTTTTTCTCTGGCTCTTAAGCAACTGCATTACGCAACACTTCCCAACAACCTGGGCACATTATGGCATTTCTTTCATCTTCTCATTAAGTGGCATTCAGTGACCAGCACTAGATTTAGTAATCGAATAATGAGATACAGTAAAATATGATGCTATTCATTTTATTTCAGAACAATAATTGGACCTAAGAAAAACTGATTCTTGTTTTTGTTTTTCCTTACTTGTTAATGACACAGATGGTGCATTAAGGCTAACAAGTGGGAAAGGTGGTCATGAGGGACGCCTGGAGGTCTATTATACTGGGCAGTGGGGCACAATCTGCGATGATGGGTGGACAGAGCTGAATACACAGGTGGTTTGCCGGCAGCTGGGATTTAAGTAAGATTACTTGGTATTAGATATCTGACTCTTTGACTTGACAATGATGATAGACATTTACATGAACCCTATATTCTTCAAGAGGCTGTTTTATTAATATTAGCTGAGTGCTTCCTAGAAACTACTGAGTTATGATCCATTAAAGCCTGCTTCCCTTAGTCTCCATCAAATATTTATGGCCTCAGTTTAGGTAGGACAAAAAGCTTCAGCTCAGTCTATGGTTCAGCAGTTTCTATTCACTGAGATCCTTACAATCATCTTTTTGGCTAAGTGATCCACAGAGAATAATAAATTTGTTGTGTTCTACTTTACCTAAAAAAGATCAATTCTTCAACATCTTTGCTCATGGAACAGTCTTCAAAAATCACAGACGTACAAGGTATAAGTCCTTGTGGATCTAGCTCAAAAAAACCAACACAGTCCAGCCCTGAGACACTGTTATGTATTGAAAAATATATTTTAGAAAAATTCCCACTAGTTTCATGCATTCATTCTTAACTATTTTTTACGCTGGCTGTGGTTAGAAGATACACTCTCACTAGGTAGTCATTGTTGTGCCTTCATATTATGTCAGATCACATTCAAAAAAGCCAAGACCCTGACGTTAACATGTATATATGATACTAAGAACATGCTCTAAGTCCCAAAGTCAGTGAGACAGATGTGTAATTGGTTGAACAGAAGCCTTAATCAAAGGTGATACATTCTCGAGTCTGGTTCAATGTAACAGTAATGCCTAAAAAATACGCATTATCAGGAAACAAGCATATAGTGCTCTCATTGATTTTAATGCTAACTGAACCTGCTCTGTCATGGTTCATACTGTCCACTGTTACGCTTGAGAAATCCTTACTTCTTAAGAAACAATTAATTTCCTTTCTAGTGCTGAAGTATCACATGCCCTTTGATCACCGTGGACCCAAACATTACGTACATGTGTTTGTTACGCAGGTATGGAAAAAGCGTGCCTGAGAGCTACTCAGAAGGGAATTCTGCTCCCATCTGGCTGGATGATGTCAGTTGCTCAGGGAAGGAGACAAACCTCCTGCAGTGCTCAAGGAGAGAGTGGGGAGAGCATGACTGCAGCCATCAGGAGGACATCAGGCTCATTTGCTACCCAGATAATGACAGCCATAAGCTCTCGCTTGGTAAGGCAGATCTTTGGGAACATCGTAATGGGAGTAATGCTGTGGGTACAGATCCAAGCAAAGCACAGTGTATTTAAAAGGGTCCCCAAAATCTTAATGTTTGGCAGAAGTACTCGATTTAAGATGAGGAAAGGGAAAAGCTCACTTTTTTCCTGAAGATCCTAAGGAAACAGTAGAGAGAGATCAGCATGAATTTGTAAAGTAGCAAAGTCAGATTCCAGTGGTCCTGTTTAGATTCTCTAAATCTTTATCTTCATTGGATTTTAGAACTGTTCAGCCCTTCCCAGTGATACTCTGCATTGCACTCAGCACTCTCCAAGTTCTAAGGAACTGCCTCATATTATCAAAAGTTGGAGAGGAAATTGTACATTGAAAAATATAAATTAATAGTATATCCTCCTATGGCCTTACATACAGACAGTCTGAAAAAAGAGCTACAGAGAAAGAAGGCAAATTCAGAGGGAGCAGGAAGAAAGGGTGAGAGGCATTACATCCTTACAGATGTAAATCAAACAAGAATTATGGATATCAGATATGCACAATAAAAAGATGTGGAAGTGCACAATCTGCACTTCCACATGCACTTTTCTAGTCTCTCCCTCTTTCTTCTTTTTTTTTCTTTACAGCCTTTTAAGAATCCAATGGATGTTTTATTTTGCAGTACAGTTCCATTATGTATAGATGATGTTGAATCATATTTGGTAGAAAGAATCTTCTCAGAACAAAAATAACAAGAATCCAAATCATCACTGCTGCCTTTACAGATGCAAACCATCTGTGCTGCTTTGCTCAAGTTCCTATAAAGTGTAATCTTAGCTGAAGGAGGTCCGGTTCAGTTAAATGCATCCATATGGTAACATTCTCACATCCCCATTACCAGAAAGTCATATTAATTTTGTGCTCATAAATAAATACATGCTAAAACATAGGCTGATGAGTTAACAATAAAACAGATATACTGTATTGTGAATATCCCATGCCTCTAGCTGGGTACCATAGTGTATACCTAAATCATACTCTTCCAGTGCAACACATCATTTCAACAACAAAATGAATATGGTGTGTCTAACATTTCCTAAAGGCTTCCTGACTGGACCGGGGACAAAGACTCCATTGTTGCTCTTTACTTTCCAGCACATGAAAAAAGCATTTTTTCTCCCTTTAAGAATGAATTCAGTGGAAAAATATGAGTAGATGATATAACTTGAGGAAATGCAGACATTAAGGGACACTAAAAATACAATATACCATAAAACCCACAACATTTGTTTAGTATATAAGATCCTGACAATGTAACTAAACAGAAAGTTGATGAAGCAAACAATTGTAACTGTGCAGGCACTATAAACTCCAATGAGAAAAATATGCTTTAAATTACATTTGAAGCAAAAAGACTTCTTTTTTCCCCTAATTTAATCAGTGAATTAAACCAGATTAAACCAGCTCTGCACCAGATTAAGGTAATTCATGCCCTAAATTAATCTGAATTAAATTTCAAATGCACGTATCTCAAAATAGGCTTTTATTTAAGAGCAAAATTAATTAATTTCTCATCCTTACAGTGTTAGAAGAGATTTGGAATAGATTAGAAGGATGAAGGACAACCTTACCAATTATTCAAAATAAGGAATACTAATCAGACAATAAAGATGGCATAGTAGAAGATTCACAATGTGATTCTTACTTAAACAGTATAAAGAGACCTCAAAGGAATTCATAACTGTTTTAAGGCTACTTGCATACTATAAAGGAGTCTTAATGTAAGTAAGAATCAAATATGTACTTCACTGAATGATTCAAAATTTAACTATAGGCTGAGCACTGAACAAATCATGATTAATCAAGTCTGACTAATCCATGAGTGAGATTTTGTATTATGAACATATCTGAATAAGCAATTTAAAATGCTAGAAAAATAATCACACTTTGTTAATAACACACAGTAGATCATTATGCTATCATACAAAATACGCTACAGAACAGCATGTATAATAAGTAATAACTGAATTTCAGCACAATGCTGTACTTTTTCGCTGAGATTGTGGTAAGACAAGTGGTAGCAACTGGTCTGAGAATGGATTTATGAACTAAGGTATTGTTACATTTATCCACAACGTTTTTGCAAGGAGGTGTCCCATGGATGGCTACCACAACAAAAACACCTCGGGTGTCTTTGCCATTAAAGGGAAAATTGTTCTGTGCCCACTGTGGTCAAGTGCCCTATACCCTATGCACTACGAAGTTCAAAGCACAGGGAGTACAGTAGTATTTCATAATGCCTTACACTTTGTACAAACTACTTCCTTTTGTCAGCTAGGGAAAAATACGTGACTATTTTATCAGCTAACATTAGGCTTGCTGAGCATAAAGCTCAGTTGACCCTGTATGCTGAATGTAATTACTTAAAGTACTAGTTCTTGCTTCTGTTGTTGTGGGTTGACAGCTGTAATTTATTCCCAGGTCCTCCCATCAGGCTGATGGATGGTGAGAATAAGAAGGAAGGACGTGTAGAGATTTTTATCAATGGTTTGTGGGGCACAATTTGTGATGATGGATGGTCTGATAAGGATGCAGCTGTAGTCTGTCGACAGCTTGGGTACAAGTAAGAAAACTTGTTAAGCTGTTTCTCAAGTTATCTGTTTGCCATATCTAACAATGTTAAGTTTATGCAAACAAATATCACCAAATTACGTCTGTTGCATAATATATGTCTTCTAAAATTTATGTGTTTGGCATAATCGCTGTATCTAACAAAGTTTGTGCAACTCAGTATCACAGATTTATGTCTCATCACGTAACATATACATTTTAAAAGTGGTATGTTTGGTATTCTTTTAGAAAAACATTTATACTATAAGTAGTAGTAGATTATATCTTCAAAACAACAAAACTTAACTTGCATTATCTCTGAGTGAATCATCTCTTTGGTCTGCTCCATCCTCAGGCCTCTCTAGCCTTTTATGTTTCTCTCACAGATGACCAAACTCAATCACTTATCCCCACCTTCTGCTTTAAGTTTTTGCAGAGGTAGGCAGTTGGATGGATTCTCAATTTCTGTCATGTGAGAACAGGGATTTAAGATTATAGGATACAACAAGATACGTGATTCCTGAAGGGCTAAGGATAAACAAATTTTAGAAATCTAAAACTAGGTTCCAGAAACTGGGAGAGCTTGTTGGAAATACTGGATCTTGGTGACCCTGTGTCTAGACAGTCACATTCCACAAACCTGACTGTGCTGTTAAGTACAATGATGAGCTGGAATTGCTTCTGGGCCTAGGAGCTCATGCACAGATCTTTTTGTTGAAGTTTAAATTATATTTAGTGGTGACTTGGCTGTTCCAAAGCAAGACTGGAGCTACTGCATTCATGCACCTGAACTTGGTTTTGATGAATGTTTTTTCTTTAGTAATAAACACGATGACCCTTTCCTGGGAGGAACTCAAAAAGCACCTAACACTGAAGCTGACATTAGTTTTCCTAAGACTGATCACAGAACTAAACGTTATCATTTAACTCCCTTTACAATGCTATGTTTAGTTCCCAAGTCTTTCCTGCTGAGGAATCTTTCTACTTGGCCTTGCATTACATTTCTTTGAAAAAAATTACGTATTTATTATTACAAATGGGAGAAATGACTGCCTTAAAAAGGAAGAACTGTGTAAACAAAGGGTAAAGATTGAGAACATAGACTGAATTTTTCCTGCATATATTATTCATAATGTCAGTGGTCATCTGTACATTTATTTAATGAAATCCTGCTTTGAAAAATTCTCAGCTATTTATTAGAGTTCATTTCTGAGGCTGAAACAAGAGAATCCTTGAGTTGGCAAAATCCCTAGGTTCAAAACAATACCAGTTTTAAAGATGCCTCATTAAGCTGGTTTGTCAAATTTGGGATTAACGTTAGGAAAACATAAAAAAAAAAAAAGAAAAGAGCCTTACTAATTGGCTAAGAAGTCATGAAAACATAAAAATAATAGCAAACTAGTCAAAGTATATTTTTTAGCAGGATAAACACTAAGAGAACATGCACCTTTTCTCAAGTACTATCTACAATGTGATTGTGTTTAGCGTACAAATAGTATTTTGATAGAATGAGCGAAGAGCAAAATAGAGTTTTAGAATCTCCTTTTTTTTTGTAACAAAAAAATAGAATTCAGTAAAATTGTATTCCTTTCATTTAGGATAAGGTTATAAGAACACACACTTGTGCAACCCCCCAAATAAACAAATATCCTGCCATTGGTGCTCCAAAAATGATCTAATACAGAAATAGAAGTCTTCTAGGCTAATTGCTCCTCTGTATTAATCAACTAGATTTCCTCATTAGCAGCATTATTAATAATGGTAATACCACTTTGGAAGAGCTCAGCATGTTATTGTCTATGGTCTTGTGTCTGAGAAAAGCTGGAGGATAAGACCTTCTTTCCTGGGACAGATCCAAGCAAGCAAGGTTATTTCTCTGATGGTCATTCCTGCATAGACAGCTGTCTTGGCAAGCAGCAATTACCTGACACACACACCTTCGATAAGGGTGGTCTAAAAACACTTGTAAGATCATGTTCCAGCATGTAAAAAACACAGGACTTTTAACGCTTTTACACTTAAATCCTTCCCAATTTTATGAAATAATTTACTCTACTAATCTGTACTCCTTGCTTTAGGATGCCATGATTTTTACATTTGTTTCCTGGTAGATGTTCTTAAGCAGCTTTGTTCATTTGTTTTGCGTTGAATGGGTACGGACAATACTTCTCAGCAATTACCAGCAAACTGATAGATTACTGAGGCACAGTAAGAGACAGATAGCTATCATATAAAGGTATCAACAGTCTATGCAGTACAAGTCCATGACTGAATTCATGGCAACGCATGACTGCTATCCACATATGCTAAATTTCCTCCTCTCTGTGTCTTTCACCTATAATATTTACATATGCAACCTCATACATGTCAGTATTCTTTGAGGTTTGCCTGGTTAGCCAGTGGAGGCAGCGCCTGCAAAGTCTGTACAGGCAATTATCTACTTCTCTGGGAAAGGCTAAATCTACCGTGGTGACTCACAACAAAGGAGCAACTTTAGAGCAATGCCCTGACGCAGAAACTCTGTATTCTGACACAGAGATACCTAAACCAGGTTAAGACTTTGCCAGGAGAGCCTGTGCTGTCCCAGTATTTTGTAAAACCATACATGGTTCAGCTGCCCTTCAGCATCAGGGAGTTGGACATAGTTCTCTATAACCAAAGTATTATTCACAAGAGAAGATATTTGGAGCAATAAGAGACACATTGCTTGTGACTGACAAACTATATCATCCTAAACTCATTAGACAAAGATTGTCCTATACTGGTTCCAAAGTCAGTTAAGGCTTTGGATTATCTGGTAAATACATGGTGGCCATGGAAATTAAAAATGCCTAAGGACAGTTGACCTTGTAGTATTATCTCTGAGAGATAAGCATCATGCTTTGCTTTCCTGGCTTTTTACAATTTGTGAATTCTAAATAACATTTGCTACTTAGAAATCCTGTCCCCTTCAATACATGGTAATGAAATCCACATAGGCAAGGCTTTCTATGTGCAAGTTTGAGAAACGGAGGAAGTTTGTATGTATTGCTTCCATGTTTGATTTACAATATATTCTATGTTATGAATTAAATTATATCAATATAGACAATTAAGGGCTGGATTCTTTGAGTTTTATCTAGCAGAAATCCAGCGTTAATGAGACAAATAGTTTTGCAGAAACGTGCCACAAATCTGACTTACTTATATGGTCAAGGAAAAGCAATGTTTGTCTGGTAAATAGATTTATCCCTTTTTATGTTACTAATTCTCGCTGCTCCCACTGACTCAACACTTAGTTGTTGGACAACCCTTACTTGCTTTGTATGGCCTCAAACCATACTAACATTTTTTTTTTGTCTTTTTTTTGTCATTGTCATGGTTCTGCTCGAGTGGGCAGCCGAGCTCCAGCACAGCCACTCTCACTCCCCCTCCTTAAAGAGGAATGGGGAGAAAATATGATGAAAAGGGCTCAAAGGTTGAGATAAGGACGAGAAGATCATGCATTAATTATTGTAACGGGCAAAACAGACTCAGCATAAGGAGATAGTAAGATTTATTGCTTATTACTAACAAGCTAGAGAAGTGAGAAACAAAGGAAAGAAACCAAAAGCACCTCCCCCCCCATCCACCCTCTTCCACCTCCTCCCCCCGAGCGGTGCAGGGGAACGGGGGAATGGGGGTTATGGTCAGTCTACAGCACTTCTCTGCCGCTCCTTCTCGGTCACTCTCGTCCCCTGTGCTGTGGGGTCCCACCCACGGGATGCAGTCCTTGATGAACTGATCCGGCGTGGGCTTCCTACAGGCAGCAGCTCTTCCAGAACTGCTCCAGATATGGGTCCGTACCACGGGGTCCATCCCTCAGGAGAAAACTGCTCCAACCTGGCTCCCCCATGGGCAGCAGCTCCTGCCAGGTCACCTGCTCCACCGTGGTCTCCTCCACGGGCTGCAGCGTGAAACCCTGCTCCACCGTGGTACTCCATGGGCTGCAGGGGGACATCCTGCTTCACCATGGGCCTCACCACAGGCCGCAGGGGACTTCTGCTCCGGCACCTGGAGCACCTCTCCCCCTCCTTCTACACTGACCTTGGCACCTGCAAGGCTGTTCCTCACTGCTCTCACTCTCCCAGCTGCTGTGTGGTGCAGCGTTTTTTTCCCTGTCTTAAATATGCTCTCACAGAGGCGCAAAGCAACATCGCTTATTGGCTCAGCTCTGGAAAACAATGGGGCCCTTCCCAAACATGGGGCAGCTTCTAGATCCTTCTCACAGAAACCACCCCTATGGCACCCTGCTACCAAAACCTTGCCATGTAAATCCAGATGACTACAGTCATCGCTAACTTTTTTTTTTTTTTTTTTTTTTAACATAAGTGTTGCAATAGTTACATTTCACTGCCTTTATCCAATTACGTTGCAGTTTTAGAATTTAACGATGGAAGTGCACTTTAAAAATGATGTGATTTGTACTCACGATAACAAAATATGTTAATAACTATTAACAACTAATAGATCTGTAAATCGTGGCTCCTACTACACTTCAAATATACTATCTTAGTTAACTAGTCCGTCTTTCTCAGGTAACCAAGCCATTAAAAATATATTTTTAGCATTCACAGATGCTGATTTTTATATAAGGATTAAAGGAATTATGAAAAATCAGCTTTCATATATTTTGCTTTATTGTAGATATTTGTAATGCCATTCCAATGTAAAATACTTGGCATAGTACCTTTTAACTAGAGACATAAAAGCACTTTTAAAACAATAATGAAGTACAGCAATTTTGTTATTATTATTAATACTACTATTATTTTTCCTACTTACCAGAGTAACAGAGGCAGTAAGAGAAATTGTCATCTAGTAAATCAGTGACATGACTTGGAATAAAACCTTGGTATCTTCATTTCACTACTGATACTCTATTTCATTTGTGTAGAACAATGCCTCAAAATGTTTTAAGAAATATATATATACACATATATATATACACACACACATTTATGTTCTGGTTCCAGAGGTCCAGCTAGAGCAAGGACAATGGCATATTTTGGGGAGGGCAAGGGCCCGATTCATGCAGATAACGTGAAATGTACTGGAAACGAGAGATCCTTGGTGGACTGCATTAAGCAGGACATTGGAACACACAACTGCCGTCACAGCGAGGATGCGGGGGTCATCTGTGACCACCCAGGCAAGAAGACCCCTGGGAACAGCAATAAAGGTGAAGTCCCTTTTTGAGTGATAAATAAACAGCTTTGGATGGGGAACTGGATGGGGATCTGTTGGGATAGGAAGAGATGGAAGTAAGCAATTCAACCTTATAGAGGAAATACTTACATATAAGAATTTCTAGAAACACAATTGGAAGGAAATTGTCTGCCTTCACCGTTTAATTTTACTGCTGTAAAATTACTTCAGTAATTTTACTGCAGTGGCAGCACTGCAATGGAATCAAGACTATTCCAATCAGACAAGGCATTTGTCTGCCATAATTTGCTGCAACCATGTTTATTAAAACGTACAAGGGAAATGAAAATGCAAAAGCCTAGACAGCTCCTCACAGCTTTTCAAGGTATAGCATATCTTCAGCTGAGGATTGAGACCCATGTGGTGCATCAAGTTCCGCTTACACTTTCATGAGGATAATAAAGAAAGAAGCCCATAGAAAGTCCTAGGAGTAAGTCCAGATGTACACTTGAGAAGCAGAGCACTACTGTGTAAATTGCTCTTTGATCGCAGTTAAAATAATAGCTAAAAAGAATTTCTGAGTCTGAGAGAATTCAGTGTGTATTCCCAGAGCAAAATTTGGTTGATAAGAACTGTCATGAAACACACGTAGTGTTTTTTAGTTAACTCTCATTGCAAAATAGATGCTTTTTAAAGTTTAACACTGTCTCCATCTCTGTTTCTGGTTTAGATTCTCTTGCTTCTGTTTGTGGATTGAGATTACTACACCGCCGACAAAAGCGAATAATTGGTGGGAAAAATTCTTTACGGTAAATATTTGGTAAAGAAACATCATTTTCAATATAAAGCTTCTAAGACATCTATTTGCCATATGCTGTTTGCATAACTTATGCTTTTACTGTAGGTTTTTTTTTGTTTGTCATGAGAAGCAGAAATACACTCGGCAAATTTGGTGGGAAATTAAAAAATATTCATTAGTAAAATCTTGGAGTATTAGTTGAAAATCTGTAAATACTTATGGCTGTTTAGCTACTGGATTGGGTTAAATTTCTTATTTTCAAAATAGTAATTTCACTTATTTTCAGAGGATATCTTGATACCAGGATGTGAGCTATACTAAGAGAGCTATGAATATGGTACAAGGCTATAAATACTACCTATACCGAAAGAAGGTACGATTCACTGCCTAATTTTCCTCCACAAAATGCAGCATGCTGGTCTAGATGATCTTGTGCAGCTCCTGTACTCCCGCATACCTATTCAAATTGACAGTAGTCAGAAAATATCTGTTGCTTTTTCCTGATGTTGCTGTTGCTTACAGAAGTATCCCTTTCCCTCTTTCTTCCTCTCAGATTGTGTATTTTGCTAATCTATTAAACTGGCAAAAATCAATCCATCCTGTCTTGATAGGCCTGCAATAATGCATCACAAATCTACTACCCAGAACAGAAGATTGCAGGCTGAACCAAGGTGTTAACCTTTTACTTGTGCTTTAGACCTCTTGATCTGTAAGCTTCCTTTTTTAAACAGCTCAGGATCAACAAGGCAGATAGCAACTCAGACAGGAAAGCAGTCTGGGATACATTTTTCAAGAATTTCCCTTCTTTTCCTTCACCAGTTGACAGGAATTTTCTGGTTTGTTGACTTGGATGGTATTGGGCAAGAAACCCATAGAATTTATTTCTGGTATAATGAATGCAATCTGAGAAGGGAAAATTAAAATTATTCGCAGTGGGAGGAAGTGCTCAGAGTGCTGGGTGTCCAAACAATCCATTAACAAATCCCAACCATTGTTAAATGGAATTGTGGATGCTGCAGGAATATAGAGGTATTCTCAACTGCTACTCGATACATACCATGCTTTGAAAGTTCTGTCAGTCAAAGAAGCTTACATGGGATTTGCAGTCAAGGTAACTGATGAGCTACCTTACCTTTCCGTTTTTGTACCCTGAAAGCAATGTCTGTGCTCTCTGCAGGGGTGGCTGGCCATGGCAGGTTGCCCTCCGACTGAAATCTTCTCATGGTGATGGAAGACTCTTGTGTGGTGCTACTCTCATTAGCAGCTGCTGGGTCCTCACTGCTGCACACTGCTTTAAAAGGTAGGTCTGTCTCCCTTTAACAATGTAGTGCATTTTCAAACTACATCACATTTCTGGGTGTAGGCAAAAACATTCTGTTTCAAGCCTATTGAAAACTGTTCAAAAGAGTTCAACTTTGATTTAAAAAAAAAAACAACCAAAAAACAACTGGCATCCTTTGCCCCCAGATAAAAACAAACGATAAAATAATTCATTGAAATATTCCAGGTGTATCCAAGAGATTTATATTCAAACCTTCAGCATTTCCATGGCATAGGCAAAACTTCTGATATTTTAACAGATCTTTCTATTTCAACAAAACTGCAGCTTATGTCTTTTAGCTTATAGCAAAGACAACTGAGCAAACATCAAACACAGGAACAGTTTTTGTTTGTTTGTTTTGTAAATGCTTGATGTTCTTATAGTGACTAGCTGTACTTGTCCCCCAAAACTCTTTGTAAGGTATAGCATTATTACGTATTTTGCAGAGTCTAATAGGAAAGTAGATCTGTAAACTGGACTCTAGTGAGACTGAACAAGTTCTGCTCATTCTTCACAAATAGACTGGAGCAACTGCCTTACTCTGTTATTTCACAGCACAAACAAAATTTTGTCTTTTGCAGCTATCTAAATAAAGATTGTATCTCCTTTAATAGAACTTCGTCAAACAAAGAAATAGTTGCCTAAGATGCTATGCTAGGACATTTTCCGATACTTGTATCTAGCAAACTATGCCCAATTCAGCTTCTTTCCACATAGACTGCAACTTACACTCTGTTATAAATCACATCTGGTCTACTTGGTCCAACTTTTTCTGCAGTTCTCAATATCAAACTATTATCTAGCTTTTCTAAATGTCTTTTCACATTTTTGCAGAAACGTTTTGTTACTAACGATTCTCATATTAGGTTTTTATTATATGAACTTTTCAGTATTTTTGACATCAGAAATTCATTGCCATGAAGTTACTGTAGTAAAAAAAACCACCAACTTGCAAAGTAAGGAAGTTGGTGTAATATTTTAAGCTTTCAACAGCAATTATTTCACTGGAACTCCTACAGAAGATTGCAGTACAGACTGGAATAAAAGTGTAGAAGAACTGCATTGCAGTTCTGAGGAAATTTGCCAAAATTGGCCTGAGTGGGCTGCACCTTTGGACTTTTGAGCCTTTCCTTTTGTACACTAGTAAGTAAAAAAGAAGAGTCAGGCATATTTTTACTCAAGTGAATAGGAATCATTACCTTTGCTTAGTGCCAGATGTACTTCTTTTTGTTCTTATGGTTCATGAAAATCATGAAAGATTTTTCTTAGTAATATTTCAAGTTGATATGGTCAAAATCAATAAAATTACTGCTTACTTCCACTGGTATTCCAGTTGTTTCTGTGGACCTATGAAAGCACTTCAGCTGCTGTCATCAAAATTCATATAAAATGGCTTCATATTCCCATTCATCATCTCTATAGTGATTACTAAGGATGCACCTTAAACTCTTGAGAAAGCCTTTGATTAGACGCTTGAAAACACACCAGTCCTTTCTGTTGTTTTACCTTCAAGCACAGGCAAGAAAGGAAGGTCACAGGAAGGCAGTTACTGTTTCTGTGTACAAATCAAGGTCTTAGCTACCCAGCTGTCCTCTTTATTAGAATGCTTTTACACATTTGATGATACTAGTTACTGCGGTGCCTGGAACTGTGTCCTTGCAGTTCCCCACTCCCCAGAGAACACATTACCTGCTCTTTGCTACGGCTTGCTTATTTCACTGGGGCTCCAAGTCCTAAGGATGTGCTTCCAAAAGCATGCTCATTTTGGATCCTTTCCTGAACACCAACATAAGGGGAAGATGAGTGGCTGTTCATTCAGCTACTCAAGGGTCTGTAGCAGGCTCTCTTAGAACTGTTCATTACATGCTTACAAATTGTTTTACTCCAGATGTTTCATTTAAAATAGCACAACCTTAAATCTAAGCATGCAGCTCTGGCAGATGATGGATGCACTACTGTTTAGTGTAAAAGAGAGAAGACCCCTTTGGTTCTGAGCTGGCACTGGACAGACAGGACAGAACTTCCTAATGCTCTCAGAGTGATTTTCTTCAGGGCTAGGATAGGTTTTTAAGTACTAACTATAGATCAAATGCCATCTTCACATATTTGCCACAGACAGACAAGAGAAAGTCTAGTATACCATTTCCTGTATCCTGGAAATCGGAGTACTGCTTAAACAACAAAAGTGACCTAGACTGTATTATAGATAAAAAATTAAATACTTAATTTTTTTTTTTTGCATGATGGTAGAAATTGTTTGCCAGCAGTAAAGTAGCATTACTAGTTTCTGTGATTTCATATATACAATTGAGATAGAAGGCTGTTTGAAGCTATTTTTCCTTTTATAACCCACCCATCTGATTAGCAAGATTTGTCCTGACTGGTTCTGACAGCTACAGGGAATTTTCAGACCTATACATGAAAAAATACTAACTTTGGATAATTAGAAATATGAGGCATGAAATAAAAAAAGAAATTAGATTGACCATGTCATTTTTAGAATAGCACTTACATGTGATCTGCTGCACAGAGCCAGAAGTGTATCTATAAATTATACGACAGCATTTTCAGTGACCTTTTGGAAATGTTTTTGGCAGATTATGTCAGGCAAAATATATTCAATGCTAATGACCTGGTACATTTGTATTCTAATATAGTAACACTCAGACGTGTACCAAAAAACAGTAAAATATTACTTTCAAGTATTCAAAGATAGTATCTAGCAGCTCATTCTGGGGTACAGAGTTACAATAGCTTTTAATGGCAACTAACATTGTTATAAACAATGACTAGCAAATATTATCAAACCATTTAGTACTGTTAATTGGCAAAGAAACCCATAATTTTACTTATTTTATTGGGCTTAGTTCTATCATTTAGATGCTTAAATGGAATGTCATCACACAGTTATGAAATTTTAGTGGAAAAATATAACTGAAGGAGATGTCAATAACAAACCCATAACTCTTCCACCTCCTATACTAAGTGGGGGTTTTACATTTAAATTAGAATATTTCAAGGGAAAATAATACAAAGCCATTTTACTGCAACAGTAAGGGAAGTATTTCTGTGCCAGCTTCCTTTTTGTAATTTACTCTAGGGAAATAGATCCTACAAAGAAGGCTAACGCACCAGCTGAGGGTCTTTGTAATCTCACCCTGTGCAAGGGGTGACACTCAGTCGACTGCATAATCCACCCCAGTGCTATTACACACTTAGATGCCGTTCATCACTTCCATTCTGCAAATACATTTCGTAACAGTGAAAGAAGACTGCTTAATCACAGAATCACAGAACTGTAAGGGTTGGAAGGGACCTCAAAAGATCATCGGGTCCAACCCCCCTGCCAACGCAGGTTCCTTACAGCAGGTTGCCCAGGTAGGCATCCAGATGGGCCTTGAATATCTCCAGAGAAGGAGACTCCACAACCTCCCTGGGCAGCCTGTCCCAGTGCTCCATCACCCTCACCGTGAAGTTCTTTCGCATGTTGGTGCGGAACTCCCTGTGCTCTATCTTGTGGCCATTACCTCTTGTCCTGTCCTCGCAAGCCACTGAAAAGAGGTTGGCCAAATTCCCGTCTCCCACACCTCAGGTATTTATACACATTGATGAGATCCCCTCTCAGTCTTCTCTTCTCCAGGCTGAGCAGACCCAGGTCTTTCAGCCTTTCCTCATATGGAAGATGCCCTCCATGACAGTGTTCCAGTCATGTAAGCTGTCCCAGATTTCTGTGATTGCAACGAGATTGTGGCCCTGTGACCGAACACAGATCTCGAGCTCATCCTGTTTATTTCCCATGCTCCGCACATTGGTATACAGGCACATTAGGGAAGCAGCAGGCACAGTTACCTCTGGAGGGATGCAAGAAGATTCCGGACGGGGTACCAGGATCATTGCTTTCTCTGAGGAGCCCTCGGATGATCCTATGGGACAACTCAGAGGTTTTTCCCTACTATCTTCAACAGTGACAGCAGTGACAACTTCCCCCAGCCCTTCTCTGTCACTTTTAGCTCCCCTCCCTTCCCTCGTCAAACCTAGTTTAAAGCCCTGGTAATCAGCCCAGAGAGCTTGCTCCCCAACACACTGTGCACCCTGAGCATTCAGCTTCCTGTCTCACACTGCCCTCATCCACTTTGGAGGGGGGCACAGAGCTGTGCTGCCAGTTCCGCAGGTGAGTGCTTTATTCCCTTGCTACCCAAGTTTCACAGAGGACCAATGAATTCATCAGCTTACACAAGAAAACAAACTACTGGTGTCTGTCAGTTCAGTTTTCACAGTGTATTCAAACTGCCTTGTACATGTATATCATAGTGATATGTCTTCGGTCAAAGAAGTGAGCACGTTACGGGTACTGCCATGACAAAAAGATGGCCAAAGCAACCAATACAGAGTCCAAAGCATAACTAGAGAAATAATATTTCCCCCCTGATTTTTACTTTTCTATATGAAAGTCTCTAACTTGGAATGCTAAAGCATTACTGAAAAGTATTTCTCATGGGCCAGGAAAACTTGCTTTTCAAGTGTATCCATATGTAAACATGTTAAATTAAACTTTGAATAATAGTTTCTCAAAATTTCCAGAAGTAACAATGAGCAAATATAGAGAACCTATTCAGTACAAACTGACACAGCAATATCCAAAGCATTTTACTGTAAAGACACACAAGTTACAAAAAATCCACTTTCACAGAAATAACACTAGAAAAAAAGCTGTGTGAAGTAATGCCTATACTACATAATATTTTAACTTAATGAAAATGCACAGCTTTCTCCTTTATAAAGGAAAGCCACTTAGTTGGCAAAAGGAAAAGAGAACATGACGAAACTCACCCAAGGTTACAGAATAGATCACAGCACTGCTATTAAAAAAAAAAAAAAAAAGTGTTTTCAATCCAGTGCCAGATTATACTTTTCCTGGCTCCCACATAATAGCTCAGAGTAATGATACTATAAAGGTAGACTGAGAAGAGCATACTGTCTCAGCAAAGTACAATGTGATTAGCCTTTTCTGGTGTAATAGATGTGGTAACAGGGACCCAAGAGGGGATTCACCAGTTTCAGAGCAGAAATTCCTGGCAGGTGGCAGATGGCAAGGATTTTGACAGATTATCTGTAAGGATGCAGAATTTAGGATTTCACTGACGTCATACTTCAGATGGACAAATATGACCATACATATGACTCCAGAAACTAGTTAAGACCTATCAATCTTTATTACTCTGAAAAAAATCCTTAAGAGCAAACAAAAGTAAAAACAATGTATTGGGTGCTAATTGTACTCCCATGGAATTGTACCATATATTCTATCAGGAAAAGAACTAACTGAGGTCTTAGTGAGCTTTTAAAATGAAAAAATAACCAACCAACCAACCAAAAAAACAAGAGACAGACTAATCTAGAAATGAGAAAGAGATCTAATGCACGAGAGTGAGATACATTCAAGTGTTTTTTGTTTGATTTTGGTTAAAGAAGCTTACAAAAAAATACTTCTAGAAATTTCAAGGAGCTGGAGTCAGAATCCAAGCTTTTGCCAGATTTTAAAATAAATAAGTACACTCAACACTACTCCCTTGTTTGCATTTTCCTGAGAAGAGCTGTGTGCCCTGTAATTCAAAATCTCCAAAGGCATGCATAAAAAAATGTTATTTCAGCCACAGTAATCACCTCTTAAAGTATTTACCATTTAGTCTTAAATGCTGAATAGATTGGGGTCATGATAACAAATCTGACTTAAAGGCTTTCTGTCACTTTGAGAATAGGTGTTCATAATTCACATAGACTTCATTTTCCTTAATATACCTTTAGTTAACCAAAGATGTTTTTATCAGGTTATCTGTCTGTAGAATTAAAAGAGCATTTTCCTTCCTCAAGATTTTTCACAGCCAACCTACAAAGCTAGCTTGAATACTGTTTTAATTTCAGTAATTATTTAGGGCATTACAATGATGTTAAGTACTCAACTTTTAGTTAGAATCACTGGCAGTTTGTGTTACCCTTACTAAATACATTTATAACACACAATTTGGTTGCACCTTTGAAGTTAAGTGCCAGTCAAAGCGAATGGCTGTAAGAAATTGCGCGTATGTAAACATACAGAAAGGAACATCAGCTAATCCGGAATGCCAGGAAAAGTTAGAAGGTACTCTTTAGGAGACACTTGAACTTCAAGTAATATAGTATAGTAAGTAATACTTAACAGTATTGCTCGTAAAAAAAAAAACAACAATGTTGGTATTGCTATATGTGAGGAATAAAGACACTGATCAAATCTGACTTTGCATGAGCGAGCCCTGTTTGCTTTAATCTCAATCTCAGGTATGGCAATAACACTCGGAACTACGCCGTGCGAGTGGGAGATTATCATACGCTGGTACCAGAAGAGTACGAGGAAGAAATCGGAGTCCAACAGATTGTGATACATAAAGAGTACAGGCCTGACAGCAGCGACTATGACATTGCACTGGTGAGGCTACAGGGCCCGGAGGAACAGTGTGCCAGATTCAGTACCCATGTCTTACCTGCCTGCCTGCCCTTATGGAGAGAGAGACCACAGAAAACTGCTCCTAGCTGTTACATCACAGGATGGGGTGACACAGGTAAAAGTGTTTTAATGATTTCCACCCTCTGATCTCGCTACCTGAGGCTGCTTACTGAAAAAAAGGAAATTGAATACTTGAAGTGAGGAAATGCTAAAAAGTAACAATTTTACTCTTTTTATATACAGAAATATTTTCTCTCCTGGTCCTGAAACAGGAAGGACAACGCTTTGTTTAGTGAATTTAGTTTGTGCTTGAGAAGTGGTGATTAACCATGTCATACAAACCAGTTGGTATAATGGCCTCATTAAGATCGACAAGCATGAAGGAAAGGCTTATTTGCTGCCTGGCACACCCTGAATAACAGCATATCACCTCCCCCTTCCCCAAACGTAACTAGCAGCTCTAATATATTTAGGGTTTTTAGGTGAGTACAAGAGATACTTGAGAAAGGCTATCTAAATTACTCTGCTTCGATGGAGGCATGGATAGAAAATAAACACATAGTAGAATTTCAAGTAACATTTTTAGCCTCTCTTGTTACCATTGACATTTTTAATCAGCAGCTGGATTTATATGAGAAAAGATCTTGCCAAATCTTGAGAGCCTCAATACAACCTGCAATCCAGGTTTCTGGAATAAACTAGCTAGTCATTTTTTAGGTCAATACAGGACTATTATTCTTCAAGGGTCTTTCTCCCTAAAGTATTTTACAAGTTAATAAACACACTTCACTGTCATGTTTTTGTGAGGTTGAATACAGTGCAAGAGAGCAACCACGCTTGCTGCTTTGTTCCACTGATTCACTTGAACTGGCAGAGGCAAGGCCAAGTATCAGTTCTTCCTCTTTCTATGCGTCAAACTGTATGGACAGCTGTCTAGGTCAGTGTACTACAAGGAGATAAACTTGTAGGTCTGTTTTTTTTTTTCTTTCCTTTTTTGTTTTTCTTTTCTAAGAACCATTTTTAATTCATTACTTAGCGTTTTACACAATTCACTGAAAGTTCTGCAGTATTGTTTAGTTAGGGCATCTATTTAAGAAAACATTAGCCGCTGCAGTAATTGCCTCTAATTATGGTAAGAAATTACATAATTGCAGTGCTTCAGCTGAAATTTCATCTCACTATGTGAGTCATACTTAAGTCACAACCAGTAGGATTTTACCTTAGGAAAAAAAAAAACAAACAAACAACTTTCCAGCTTTAGTTTCCCATGTTTCCAACGGAAAAAAAGGTGCAAGCTAGAGAGAAAAAATAAATAAATAAAATAAAATAAATAAATGCCCCATAGAAGTTTTACAGCATATATTCTAAAAGTCACAAAAAGTGTGTTTATAACACAATAAATTCAAACCTTGGCAGAAGCCAGTGAGATTTACATGAGGTCTAAATCTTAAACTCTGAGCTTTTTTTAAAAAAAAGTGTCTCTCTATATTTAAATCTTGTATGTAACGCACATTTTTTTTTCAATACTTATTATTATTTTCAGTACACTTAATGCCGAAACAGTGAAAAGGATTGACAGCATAAATTGGATCCAATGCTATTTATGTTTCTGAGACAAAGCATCATACTGAGACAGTAACTTGAGTCCTCTTTTCAGGAAGGGCTTATTCAAGAACATTACAACAAGCTGCCATCCCCTTACTTCCCAAGAGGGTATGTGAAGAGCGTTATAAAAGGAGATTCACAGGAAGAATGCTCTGTGCTGGAAACGTCCAGGAACAGAAACGTGTCGACAGCTGTCAAGGAGACAGCGGGGGACCGCTGATGTGTGAACGCCCAGGGGAAAGCTGGGTCGTGTATGGTGTGACCTCCTGGGGCTATGGCTGCGGAGTGAAAGATTCTCCAGGTGTCTACACCAAAGTTTCATCTTTTGTCCCCTGGATAAAAAGCGTGACCAAACTATGAATGTCCTTAATCAAAACCAAACTCAATTAACAAGGTTTGAGGCAGGACAGCTTGAACAGCAGAGTGCACACAGCTGGGGCCCACAGTGGGTGGAAACACACATTTTCCTGATTCACGTGGTGTTTCTGTTTTTGTTAAATCCAAGCTGTATACACACAACCTTTCCAGTCAGGGACTACTATGCAAACAAAATCCTTCTGTTTTGAGGAAGTTTATATTGCGTGAACAAGCTACCATGCACCTATGATAAGTGGAAAAGTGACCTCCAGCTTAGAATAATGTTGGAGCAGGCCAGCTGGAGAGGTCCCTTTCAGACTCGCTGTTCATGGGAAGCTCCAAGCTACTTATGCTCCAAGATTTTCTGGAACTAATTACAGATCTCAGAGTTCATTTTCAGTCTAGTTTGTTTCATCAGTTCTTGACTGGTTTCTTATTATTCCTATGATCTTATACTCAGCTTTCTGGTTTGGACTCATGTTTCATTAGCTGATGAGACCATGAACAGGGCGATTCTTGGTAAGTAATTTTATGTATTAAGTGTTAGAAGGAAAGTAAGTGTCAATAGTCAGATGCCCAGCTAGCCTGATAAACATTATTACAGCTTAGTTCATAAAGCACATTCCCAAGTGAAGCAGGTAGTACGCTGGAAGGTAGTTTCCCTGCAAAGCTTCCCTCCACAGCTGTAAGAGTGAGATCAAGGAGGTGTTCAGACAATGCCTATCTAAAAAGGTCTATGAAGTCTTAAACTACTGTTTTCTACGGTAGTTTGTAGAAACAGTAGTTTGTACAATACAGTAATTTGTGTAATACTTTGACAACATTCTCATGTTTAGGTGCAATACTGTTTCAGATTGGTCTCATAGGAAAAGTGCGAATTATCTGAAATCAGTAACCTCAAAAGTCTCAAAAATCTTTTATCCAGTAACTGCTCAAATTAGTCAATAGTAACTTATGATACTACATGAAGAACTAGTTGTCGTATGTTCTCTAATGCCCTCTTATATTCTAAATGTCATTTAGCAATACCTATGAGCTACAGTTTTCAGTGACTTATAAAGTATTTATGTATCTTGATTCCCTGTGTTAATTCCTTTCACAAATACTTTCCCCAGGCTAAGAAAACCTTAATGGTTTATTATAAAAATGCACCAATAAAAAGTGACTGTAATGTCAAGACAAAAATTAAACAACTTACTATCTTTTCAGAAATGGCCGCCTCATTAAACTTAAAATCACAGGATCATTTGGGTTGGACGAGACCTTTGAGACCATCAACTCCAACCACCAGCCTGACCTACCGAGTCCCACCACCAAACCACTTCCCTTCATTCCACGTCCACATGGCTCTTAAATACCTCCAGGGATGGGCACTCCTCCACTTCCCTGGGCAGCCCCACCCAATACCTGACTGCCTTCTCTGTGCAAAAGTTCTTCCTAATGTCCAATCTAGTATTATCACAGAGAACAGAGGAAGCAATTACCATTTTAGTGCAACACTAATTGGGATCAGTCTTTCAGATAGTTAGCCTGAGACTAACTCCAGTCAACAGTGAACCATGAAAGTCCATACTACATCTGTAAGCTCTAAGGCCAACTGGACTGCCTCTAAGTGTACTCTGCATAGTACGTTTTTAACAAACAACCTTCTTAACATGACGAAATGAAAGCTGTGGGCCATGAAGTACCCCAGTGAGACAAACATGGCAGATGTGTGGTACAAACTGTGACTACCAGTTACTGTTCTCCTGTGTTTCCTTTCCCCAGTCACTCAAGCTGTGACAGTATTGTGGCCTTTTGTGAACAAAGTAGGATGTTTGTATTTGTGCTGTAAGTGGGCATTCATTCATTTCTGTTTGCTTCTGTGTCTCTGCTGTTGTAACAATATCCAAGACAACTTTATTTGCATACAAAAAGTGACAATGCTAGTGCAAGTGAGTGCATACTTATCCCTCAATTTCTCTCCGACCTCAAATTTAGTCTTCAACTAGCTTAAATGTCTTGTTGGAACTGGTGCTAAAATAGTATACATGAGGTGCTTTTAGATTTTAGTTTTCTCTAATTCTGCACTATTGGATTAGCGTGAAGTATATTATTTAAAAACCTACCATAAAATTGTAGTATTATGATCACCTACTGGTAGACCTATGTGAAAGACTGCTAGTCAACTTCAGAACCACTGATAAAAGACCCATTATTTTGAGACTTGTGGTGAAATAGACTACATAGTGCAATACATGTGTGATGTACAGGGGAAATCTTTAAGAGTTGCACGACAGAAGTACAATACGGAGAAGAAATTACATACTAAATGGAGTAAACATTTAGATTTAGTACTGTAGTTCATTAGTTTTTCTCTTTTAATAGAATGCTTTAATAATTAGAATTTAAAATGTTGCACTACAGTTTCCATGCAAACAGCATGCCTTTTTTAGTTTCTAAAGAAAGTGAAATTGTCTTTATGTTATGCCATTCTCATTTTTGTTCACTGAGCCTGACGACATAAACGTATGCAATAAAAGCTGCCACACTGACTAGAACTTCTATACATAATGTACAAGCAGATGCTGCAGGGACATCAGCTGGGTAACCTGTGTGTCAGTTTTCATAAATGAAGAAGGCTGCTCTTGAAAATACTGAAAAAGCACCTAAGCCTGAGGACATTTTCTTAGGGATGAAAGTTTGTCCTATACCACGGAATTCCTAGTGCTTGGTTAGGCTGTCATGAGCAAGTCTAGCCTACACTATTAAGAACATTTAAGAATTTGATGACCCTTGCTGCACTCCCCTTTGTTTAACTTTTTAGTTCATACCTGGTTGTGGAGGTTTTGTTGTTAAAGCAGGCTGATCACATTGCTTACAGTAGCATAAATTAAGAAAACACTTGTCACTTCTATTACTGGATTACATGACCATCTTAAACAGCGTGTAATTTATCTAGTTTCCACAATATTGAAGATCTATAGTTAAACGTAGTCCCTCTTAACTTCCTAAGTTTTTGTCTATCTTCCAGAGACAAAACATCAGAATCAAAGAACAGGGAAGCATTTCTGGCACTGACACACAAACTCATTTAAAATACATTCTAACTTTCAACAACTCTCTAAAGTATAGGCATGGTATGTGTAAGCACTGAACCACAGATAAAACAAGATCCCATTTTCTGGGCATTATATACAAAATATCTACAACCTCAGCTGTCTTATTTCTGGAAAAAAAATAACTACAGCACCATAAAGACTTATATTTAACAAGAAATCAGTCCTGAATAAATACTCTCTACCCTTTTTTGGTGTTAGAACAGGACTTTCATACTTTCAAGTGCTACAATATTTATAGTAAAAAAAAAAATAATGCTGTTATGATTTCAGATTTGCAATTACAGAACATTACTTACCATATATTAGAAGGCTAAAACAATTAGGCTGATGCAGCAGATAGGAGAACAAGAAACTCTGCATGAAATCAGTAAGCTAGTGGTAACAAAAAAGTTGGATTTTTTTTGTGCTGAGTAACAGCACATGCAGTTAGCTAAGGTATTAAGACTTCAGACCTACCCCATCCAAACTATGTACCTTCTCACATGCAGCAAGTCCTATTCCATTTATTTTCCATAGAAAACAGAAGCTGATCACAATTTCCTGCAAATATAACAAAGCAAGGATGAACAAATTCAAAAAGAAGCTTGTATTTACCTTTGCAAAGGAAAAAGACCGGGTTGGGTACAAGGTGGAGAGGTGTGAACTGCTGGATGTAACTGCAGATGGAGCAGGGTGCAGAAAAGTAAGTAGCATCTATGAAGGTAAGAGCTAAAATGCAAGATGAATGGATGGGAAAAATAGAAAAACAGTTGTTTGGGAATTAAATTTTAGGAGAAATCCTGAAAAACAAGCCATCCTAAACCACAGAGAAACGAAAAAGCTGCTTCATGTAAGAATACCTCTGTCATTACTTCAGTAACGAAGAAAACAGATTTTAACTACCGTCTGTGCAGGGGACTGCATGCTTGTAGAAAGTTTCTACCACTGGAAAGGCTACATAATCTCTCTAAGAGCTCTCACAAGAGATACTTGCAATAAACATCAGAGTTCAAACTCTTCTATTTGACCATAACCCTGAAAAAAAAAATAAAAATCCTCCCTTGATTGAAACCCACTGTGTAAATCCTAAATATACAGCAAAGGAGCTCCAAACTAGATGTTCACATATCTGACCTGGAGGCCGGGTGAAGCCATCAGGCTTGTTACTTCAGCCTGTGTCCTGCCTGCCACAACCTGTTCCCAAGAATCTTAAAGCTACTTCCCCCAATGATGAGACTCAGGTGGAAATCCCAGTGACTCGTGATTTGGCTCCCACAGGGAACTGACAGGAGAGCTGCATGGCCCTCCTGTGACTTACAAGCACTAATGCAAAAGGATCCTCAGTTACAGGAGCCAGAGAGATCGGTTTTCAAAGGGCAACTAATTAAAAAACAACTTATTATACACTGAAACTGATGAAACATTGATCAAAAAAAGGCAGCTATTGCCTGGTAAGAGGAGATACGAAAGGCTTTTTTGGATAACACACAGACAGCCACGAGCATGCCATAGCTAAAGGCTGCCACCAGAAGGCCTAAACTTAGCACTTCAGCAAACTTGAAAGAAAATGCTTCTCTACAGACCTTCATGCTATTTTCTTACATTTTGTACTCTTTATTAATACTGTTTAATGCCTTTCACATCCCTGGAGTAACTGATCTCCAACCCTACTCCTGCTTCTTCCTATTTTGTTTGCCTACATCTGGCTTTTTCCATGGAATCAAAGCCAGTCACAGAAAACAGACCTCAAAACCTGAGCAAACCATTTCACATGATGGGTCCCTGACAGACCAGCCATCCCAACTGCACCTGGGGTTGTAGCACCTTGCTGCCCTCACCTCGTTCTGGACATAGCTGCAGCCCTCTCTTGGCCACCAGCAACCTAGCATTTTCTTGTTCAAGATAACCAAGTAACTGCCCTTTTAGAACAGCTTGGCTAGCTTCTTTTAGGAAAGCACACGTTAATGCAGAAGTCCACTTTCAGATAAGAGGAAATTCACAGTACATGCTCGTGATTATCAGCTACCAGATTTGGCAGTCACAGATTTGTAATCCTACATAGGAAATATTATATGATAGGGTTGTATGCAGAGCTGCTTGAAAGAGAAGTAACCACACACCACCAATTAAACAGGTGTAGTAACACTTATAGCTCCACACAGAATATACATTCAGCTTTATTTTGTCATCAATGGCAGTACTAAAAAAAATTTCCTATGATGACAGCTCCCTGGTCTTCCTACCAGACTTTCCTATTCCAAAACTTCACTAAGTCATTTCCTGAGATCTAATCCACGTTGTAATTTAAATCTGCAACTCCCCTCACATCCACTTCAAATAGGATTTTATTACTCCCTCAGTCATCAACTACACTAGATTTACTGCAGTGCCTACCTGATCTCAGTTCTAGCTTGATGTCCTCCCTCCCCCCCCATCGTTTCCATTCTTTCAGAGCCATCCACTTCAATTTTTCAGTTTGGAATGATTTGCAAAGGATTTCCTTACTAACAAAGATATTCCACAGGAAGTTCTAACTGGCAGAGAACTGCAATTATCTACAACTAAGTTTGCTTACACATTTCGGAAGTGAAAGCTTGATCTTGTCCCATTCTTTAAACCACATTAGGTAAAACATCCCTCAACAACTAGAACTGAGCTATTGGTTATGTTCAAAATACTTGTCCTCCCCTGCAGCAGTAATGTCTGATTAAGACCATGTGGCCTGTGGAATGTTTCCCAGACAGAATCAGTCAGTCACTACTTTGGCCTGAAACCACACAGAGCTGCAAATACAAGGCCCAGCTACCAAGATGTGTATCCACACAACAAGCACGTTTAGCCATGCATCAGTGATTCCCAAGTTCGTAGGCAAGTCTAGTCTTTGTTATCAGTACACTTATAAGGAAGAAGCGACACTTTCAGTGAATCTCAATGTCTTTTTATTGACTCATTAATACATTTGAATGCATCACAATCGCATATATTGAAATTAAGACTGTGGATGTTCACATGCATTTTCTAGACTTCCCAAACTTACCTTTGTCTTTTGGACTACACGTATACTCCTTGAGACCTTTCTAAGGCAGTTTATTTAGCAGCAGAAAAGCAGCCATCAAAAGGTGCACATCATCAGATTTAAAAATACTGCAGTACGGTCAGCCATGTGACAGCATAGCCACTGAACAACTGAGAGATTGTAATAGCTTAAAATTTAGAGATGGCCCTAAGGCAGGAGCAGACAAATTTTGGAAGGCAGCACAGAAAAAAAACATAGTTGGGATAAGGTTAATGTAATTTGTGGACGAAGCTGTCCTGTTCCGATTGCTCGTGGAGTAGTTTGTGATTCACCCACAGTGAGATTAAGACACAAACAAGGTCAAATGTTGTCTACCAGATTACTTTTATATGTGGATCAAAAGAGAAGTGGTAGTTAAGAAAAAATTAATAGAAAAAGTATGGAAATAAAAGCAAAGGGATCTTACAGATTGCAAGTGATGGTCACCACCATAGCATCCCATTGATCTGCTGTCTTCAGTGATCTGGTGTGGAGGGTCCCTAATGTCTTGCAAAAGTACTGTCTTTTATAGTGTTCCCTTGTGCTTTTTTCCCATCTGGTTTCCAGGGTAAATGGCATATAGCCAGTTCATCGCCATGCATATTCTTGATAAGATCAGAAAGCACACACAGTAACCCTGTGTATATACGATTGGTCAAGACCGCTCTTACCAGGCGGGGAGAACCCTGCTATCTCGTGGTTAGCACGTGCTGTACTACCATTTTCCTCCTGCCCACACATGGTACTGCCCTTCAGCAGGGGTCCTCAGTGGCTGTGCACCCCCATAAGGGTAGGTGAACATAAGTTAACCTGACCAATATGCCTGTGCGCTTGCTTGTTATGCTAGCAGCTTTTGTCAAGTAATTTCCTGTTCCTCCATGAGTTTTGTGGCCCATGCATTCCAGTTTGTTTGGGCACCAGACAATCAGAAAGAGATGCGTTTGCCACAGGGACAGGCAGGTCTACGTTGCTAAATACAAAACACTGTGAACAGTGTTTGAGACAGAGCTGCAAGAGTCAAGGCTAATTTCAAGCACATTAAGCTAGATCCCAGGTCCTCTGTGCTTTTTGTAAAGAGCAGAGAGAGACTGCAGAACGTCTAGGCTGTAGGTTTCACCTTAATTAGAAAAGCTCATTTATGTCTGAAGTGAAATTAAGACCTAGCCCAAAAGTAGGATTTGCCTACTCTGTTTGACAACCAGAAATACTACTGCTTGCAAAGAGCATTAATTCTAGAAGCTCAGACACATCCACCCTTCAGTTAAGTAAAAGTTTGAAATTCTAGTTACAACTACTCCACGTTGAATTTAGCCCCATCTTCTGTCATCACAACTCCAGAACGTTTTTCCCCTGTAAAGGCAATTAGAAGCAATTTAAATTTGAGGCAATTTAATATTGCTACTGAAAACACGCAAGGCAGAGAACATTACTAAACAGTACAATGCCTTCCTAGAAGTTGTAAGCTGCTCTGAAACAAAACTATTACAATCATCTAGACACCTCTCCCTGCTCCAGCAATTCCAGATCACTCTAAGCACTCACTTCACTAAATTAGCAATGTGCTGATCATTAAAGCTATGCCCCTTGCACAGATAGCAATGCACACTTTTGCTCTTGGTTATGTTTTTCTGTCAGTAAAAGATGAGCATCCACACACGAGTCAAGTATGGCTTAAAAAAACCCAAACGAACAGAATAAATCAAAATCAAAGTCAATAAAAATCAAGCCTATACCTCGATTTCCGTGCTGATCAGTCGAAACCCTGCTAGTTTTTGTACAGCGATTAAACTGCAAAGCGGTGTGAGGGTATTATTTTTGCTCCAAACCTCCCTTCCAAGAGCTGAGGGCAGCACATACCCGGCCACGTGGCTCTTCGGCGGGGAGAGGAACTTCAATGGCGTCTCTGCACTTCCGGCCTCCGGGCCGATAAAGAAACCTTTAAAATAAATAAATAAATAAATAAAAAGGTAGAAAGACTCGTTTAAAGCCCGAGTACCGACCGCTTAAGGGAAAACCCAACAAGTCAAAGGCCCGCCAACGCGCCGCGCCCCTCCGCCAGGCTCGCCGTGTTCCTCGCTACAGTCAACGACTGCTACCAACGCGCTGGTAGGAGCTTTGCCAATTAGCGAGGAGCTGCTCTGCCATGCCTAGGAAGGGGGACAGCCACGGGCGGCAGCCCCCATGGAGACATGGAGCGCACCCCCAACCTCCTCCGCCACCGCCATTTTCCCCTCAGGCGCCCCTCACCCTGGACCCGCTGCCCTCACGGGGGGCACGAGGCCCAACCGCCGCCCCACGCGCTCACCAACGGCCGGCTGCCGACCCCACCAGGCAGAGGAAGAGGCAGAGGAAGAGGCAGAGGAAGAGGCGGGGAGAGGGGCGGCTCCGGGCCGTCCCTCTGTCCCTCTGTCCCTCTGCCTGCCCCCCGCGAGGAAGCGCCCACCTGAAGGCGGTGCCTGCGCACTGCGAACGTGGAAGGAGGGAATGGGGAATGGCGGGTTTAAAACGCTTCCAGTCCGGCAATCACTTGGGAAATAACGGAAGGAATGATGGCAGGCCGGGTCTGGCAGGCGGCTAGAACTTGGTTGAGGGCTGGGGCTGCCGGGTTGCTTGGGCTCAGTTGTGTGCCAGGGAGTGGAAACACCAGCAGCTCGAGTGCGTGGTTGTCCGGCAGTACCATGGGATAACTGCTAGGGCTGTACAAAAGTACGGAGACAAACCTATGCAGCCCTACCAGTCCTGCCAGTGCCGTGTGTGAGCCTCGGCTGCTCTCACCTTGAACAGTTTGCGTACAGAAACTTATCTCCACTCTGTCAAGAGCGTGACAGCAGTGGCTCCTGCCTTTAGGTCATGATGTTTTCCGTCCAGAATGCAGTCGATAGCTGAAATACACGTACCGTGTTTGTATAAACAATTAGACACACATTTATTTATTTATTTATTTATTATACCAGAGTAAATTGGGTTCAGAATTGAGCTGAACAAAGGAGCTTTACCAGGAGACTTAATAGCAGAGACATTCTTGATGAGACAATGGAGGAGACAGACTAGCAGGTTTCTTCAAGGGTAAAGAGTCTGTTTCCCTGGTATGAATAATAAAGGCTATGGGAAGCCCCTACATTATGGCTGAACTAGGCCACATCTGTTAGGAAAGACTCCTACCTTTTGGAAGAGATCTGGTAGTGACCTTGTAGTACTAGACTGACAGGTCTCCTAGGTACGTAGGTAGCTGAGCAATTAAAAGTATATAAGCCTTTTCTGTCTCAATTTCTCTAGACAATGAGAGGATCAGAACAGAAAAAGGGAACTGAAGAAAGAAAATAACTATTAAAAAAGACAGAAAAGTTACTTGACAGAAAGCAGACTGGAGAATAATCAGACTCACGATATGCTATTCAGATCGATCACCCTTAATTTGTCTAAATTCCTCCTCTATTCAGGTTTCCTTAGCCCTTGGTTTCACCTGTTAATTCCTCTCCTGTTCCTGTGCTTTGTCCTTAATAGATGCTGACTACTATGCTTTCTTCATCCTCCTGGTTCCCAAAGACAAAAGAAGGCATCCTTTGCCTTAGAACTCGGAGAGGTTTGGGTTGGAAGAACTGAAAATAAATATTAAATAAAAGCAGATAAACTGTATCCAGAGGTCAGCCAGGTGTTATTTGTAGCAAAGATAGTTTCTGTTTGCTTAGTACCTTTCTGTTATTTCTTTACTACTCCATTTCTGTTACTCTTAGAGATTATAGAGATGGGTATGAGAAAAGAAGCTTAGCCTTCTGAATGTATATTCTGCCTTATTTCTCTGTAATTAAAATAATATTTTGTTAACATAGGGCTTGTATTCTCTACACCTATATGAAGATATTAATTGGCTTTTGCCGATACTTTTTTTGCTAGATACTACAGTTTTCTGTTCTGATTTCACTGATAACAGCAAAATTTCCTTTGGACATTTGTACCATCATTTAGACATTTCTCCTTAAAAAAAGTTCTTTCATATCTGTGTAGGCTGATGCATTGGCACAACTAGTGAATCCCCAAGGCAAATAATTTGAATAAAGTCTCCTTGTTCTCTTAAAAATAGCCAAGCTCTGGACATGTTTCTATAGCACATTAGAAATTTCTGGCACAAGAAGTAAAAAAGAAAGAGAGTAGCAAAAGCAGGAAAATGAGCAGCTGCATAAAGCAGTAACATTCACTCAGAGAGAATAAGCAATATTTTTCATTTGTGAAAACATTTCATGGTGCTCCCATGGTCCTGGCTTGTGTTGTAGCTCAGTGTCAAGCTGCTAACAAACCTGGAAAAGGACAACTTTTATAAACAGAAAAATCACTTCCACACATCAGTACATTTTCTTATCAGAGTTTATTGTTGCACTTCAGATATCATGCCACTATCAGAATAATATCTATTTTTATTAAAAAAAAAAAATGAGAAAAATGTTTCCAGCAATTTTCATTCAATGTGAATGACAAGAGTATTACATCTATAAACACTGAAATATCTAATTAATTTCTTCCTGAGGAAGTTTCACATCTTTAAGCAATGAAAAAGGATATTTTGTACAAGATAGTCTGCAAATCATTGAAACTAATTCTTTCTGCACAAGTAGAACTGGGAAGATATCACAGTATTTCAGGAATGTTTGTTGAAATAGTTAAGTGAATTCATATCAGACTCCATGTTTACACCCCCTAATGGTCACTTTCTACTCACACATTGATTTGTAATGGCACAGATATTTGAGGAAGTCAAATTTCAGAATTGTATTTATGAAAATAAATGTGAAGCTCACATAATCAAACATTTCTTAAAGGAATTGCTTATGCAGTTATCAACCATGGAAACAAAAACCATAGCCATGTTACCAACCACATTAAAACACCTGACTTTAACTAGCAAGTATAAATTTGTTGTGATAAATCACTGTTTTTTAGAAGTGTTAATAATGATAGTTTATTTCTGAAAATCAAACACTGATTGTAGGGAAGTTGTAAACAGAGAGGCAAACTTTGCCAGGCAAATTCATGTTGTATGACTTGCTTACTCAGCTGTACTGCATCCTGTTATCTGGGGGGTAACACATGTAGCTTGTCTGCATGCTTTGCTCAGACTTCATTCTTCACCAAGTTGACTGCACATTAAAAGTTATTCTGCTTTTTAAAGCGTCCTGTTAAATGTAAGAACATCTTTACATAGAATAGTTCTGGAGGAAAATAGCATGGCTTCATAGCTTCTTCGTATAAACCAGTTATAACCCAGTATGACAGACTCAGAACTGCAAAGACCTCTAGCTGTTTGCCTTTACTTCTCTGCTGCTCTGGAGCCTCAGCCTAGCCCACCTAGCCTACCAGCAGCTGCCCCTCCAGCACCTCTTCTGGAGATGCTAATGCCTAGCAGCTGCGTCTCAGTAGGAGCTCTGACTTAACACACATCCAGAATCACGTCCTTTTTGGATACACAGTTCCAGGGCCAAAAGGTCAAGTTACTTTGTTCACAGTATTGATCCAGGTGAAGTTAGCAGAGGAATCCATTGAAGATTTGCCTAGGGACTCATTAATTTTGTTTCAATCTTAGGAAGGGCACTAGGAGGGTACAACAGCTCCTCCACCAGGACTTGAGAGCCACCAAGGCACTTCTTGCCAGAGCACAACCTTTATGTGTGGCTGCCAAACCAAGCCTAGTCCACTCAAGGCACGGCTGTGCATGTGGGATTTACTGTCCCAGTTCTGCTGGGGCCTTGGTTTCCCAGAGAAAGACAGAAATGGAGCTCCTGAAAACAAAGTCTAAACTATGAAAGTGGCTGAAGCTCACTTCTCCAGCACGTAGGAAGCACTCAATTTGTGAAGATCTCAGGCATTTTATAGTTCTAAAATTTTTCCAATTTTCTTCTATTATACATTTTTCTTCTATTTTAAATGTTTGATTGATGATCTATTTTAAATGTTTGATCAGGTTATATAAATGGTAAAATCAGTCATGCCAGGATGAAAAACCCAAGTATTTTCTCCAGTTAGTCAATTTACTTGTAACAAATCCATATAAATGCTTAAAGAGCTGTCCATAGCATGCAGAGAATTTGCATTTACAGATATTCAGAATTCAGAGTGTTTCTTTTATCAAATAAGAGTGTTTTAAGACATGTCAGCTTTTGGGCCAAATCCGTATGACAGTGAATATCTAAAATGAAATGTAAATTTTCATTCTCTCTAATAAATAATAAAGATATTCATCTTAAAAATGTCTACTCTAGTAGGTCCTCCTCATTAATCATGCATATTCCCTTAGCAAAAATGTGCTGCATAAAGAATATTGTTATATACAGCAAATTGCTCTAGAATTTTGCTTTACAGGCCTATCAAAACCAGGTATTACATACACAAAATCAATAAATAATAAAGTTTACCAGCTAGAGGTACAGTAAGGATCTCAACATCTGTTTTCTATTTAGGGAGTAACAGACTGCTTTTCATTCTATTAACTTGAAATTTAAATTATGAGATTACATAAATGTTGTAAAACAGCACTGAGACAAAGAAAGTTTTTCCACCACCTGATGCATGTTTTTATCTAGTCATCCTAAAACAAATTATGATAATAGTACATATCTACTGTAAAAAGCATTGCATTTAGTACTGTAGCTATCTTTCGTATTCACTACCCCTTCATGCCTTTAGAAACATTCAGAGCCAAAGTTCAGTGGAGAAACAGTAAGGCCATACTCAGCTGAAATTTTCAACAGTCTTCTTTCTCAACTTTTAAGTACTATTAGAGTATATCTCATACTTAAACTGATATTATGAGATGTGCTACTGAAATGTACCAAAAATGTAAGGCTGGATATTTGCGTTTTTTCATTATTAGAGCCCAATTTTCTACCATGACCTGTGGTTTTTTTTTTTTTCTTCCCTAAAGCTTATTTCTAAAATTTAATACCAAATATGTTCACCTGGAAAACAGACAGATTTTTGCAGCCGACAAACTGAAGGTCACTGCACGATGCTACAGTTTTGATCAGGTTGAGGGTTCTTGGAATGCACACAGCATAGATTGAAAAGCAAATAAATTAAGGAAAAATACTGGTGCAAATTAAGGCAATCTAAGTATGGATCTGTTTCTGCTCTTTACCAGTTTTCATTTGAGTGGCTACATTCCTGATTCACAGCAATGTACATGTATCTGGATTTGGCTGCTCATAGAAGCCAGGCGTGAAGGCTGTTATTGCACTGCTTCAGTTTGGCTCAGTTGTTGAAGTATAATACTGCTCATAAGGATTTTATTGCAACATTTGTGTTTTACATCACCAATTAAATTTCTGTTCAGATACAGGCTACATTCTGTATTTTGCTGCTTCAGACAGTGCAAAATTAGGCAGCAATTATGGACAAAGGCCTTTATCGCATTATAAGAGTTTGTTACTACAGGCTATAATCATAGGAAATGTTTTTTTTTTTTCTTTTGCTTACACTGCTTTTGCCTGTGGATTCCAGATTTTGCTCCGTGTGTTTTGTTGCTGTGCACACCTAAATCGTGTATGATGGCTGTACTTCTCACCTTTATTAGTATATACTTCAGGTATTAGCAAGCTGATTCCAATGGCAGAAGTACACTTGGCATTTTATGCTACATTAAATTTTCTTATTTTATGCAAGACACAATAATCAATGCAAAGAAAAACTGTCATCAGTCTAGCAATGAACTACAAAACCTACAGGAGACACAATACTTTTAAACTGATATATAAAAATGTAAGTATTTACTGTGAAATTGGACAGGTCATGTATCTCTGAAGCTTATATCAGCTGCAATTAACTTCCACATATGTGCACAGTAGTCCACAAGTCCACAGGCCCAGAAACGTTAATGAGAAAGATCTGGCCCACCAGAGGTCTAAGAAACACATGTATTTTCACAATCCACATGCCAGCATATGGAAATAATTTCTATCTTTTACTTTTTTTTGCAGAGGTATATTTTACAAGACTTTCTGGTAGCTACTGGAGACTTTAGGTAGGATGACTGAAGTGTGGAAGAGATTTTAAAAAGACTTTTTTTCAATGCTATCTTACTTTCTGTAGTTCCTGTCTCAGCCACGATGGCAGAGGTTGTCCCAATTTGTGTAGGAGTTTTGACAGTTCCACATTGTGATCTCTGTAGTAGGTTGACAGAAAAGCCCTGCACTGATGGATATAAAAGCAGATATTTTTATTTAATAAAATGCTGTACTGTAATTGCCGTGAATTCTTAGTTTCAAAGTTTCTTTTACCTGTGTCAAAACTTTACTTTCTCCTATGCAATTTATATATTTTTTTATGATATCTACTGCATACAAGTTTAAGCTCATCAATTATCATCTGAACTTTAACAGATAATTTCAAGAAACAGAAGGTGTCCATAACAAACACTGGTGTCAAAGCAAAGGATCTGATCTGCTCTCAGATAGACATGTAAATTAAGAATTGCTCTGAAGCTGGTACAGCTACTTTGAATTTACTGAAGTTTATTTTTCAAACAGGTGCCAAATTTCAAAATTAGTTTTTATTTTTTTCCTTAAACAAAACAAAATACCACCACAAAAAAAAAAAAACACCAAACAATCAAAAAACCCCATACCAAAAACCCAAACACAAACAAGAACTTAAATTCTTCACATTTGATATAAAGAACTAAAAAAAATGGTGTTCTCCACAACTACTTTAAAGGCCTCATTTGTAGGGAAAGGTAGTCAAATAATTAATGGCTACTTGATTTTGTCTTCTTTCCTTTCTTATGTTTTTGCCTTTGTGGTGTCTCACTTATGGCTAAATCCCTGTATAATGCCAATGAGTATAATGGTTTACCTCAGAATCCATCGGAGGGTATTTTCTACCTTTGCTCTTTCCAAGACACTTGGTTTTTCCTTCTTCCAGAAGCTGACACCAGAAACCTTTATGTGAATCGAACCTGAAACAAGTATTTTGTACACTTTCAACACAGAAATATAAGAAAATAAGAGCTTAAGAGCAATTCTTAAGAGCTATTTTTTGCTCCAAAAAAAAAAAAAAGTCATTTCAGGAAAAAAGGCATCAAACAAGTGGAGAAACGGAGAAGCTGAAGAGATTTAACAGGAGCAAGGCATTAAGAACTTGCTCCAGACACAACAAATGAAGTAAATAAAGAGAAGAAAAAGGACAGAGGCAGGAGCCAACAGTTATCCTGGAAAGACTGTATCTTGCAGTGTAAAGTCTACAAGATGCTGCAAGGAGGATGCATCTCTGAAGTTTATACCAAAAAAGATGGTACCTATGTGTGATACAATGAGGTGATTATTAAGATTATTGTTGGGGAAGACAGATTTAGTGTGGGCAGAGGTACTGGCATAATCACTGTAACAAAAATACTTATGTGCAGTCTATATATGTTATCATGTAGACTTTGGACACAAATTTTAGGCACATTTTAAGAATTACATCATGTCTTCCAAGAATACATTCTTAGTCTATGGAGAGTAGGCATGCAGAAAAAAAGGCAGGGCTTTTGCTTTCAACACAGACATAGGTAACATCTGTGTTTGTTGTTTCAGACATATTATAGTTCGGAAGTCCAACAGAAAGCAATGTATTTACCAGACAGCTACACTGGGCTAAGCAATGGGTTTTGACTTCTCCCTTAGAGAGCTTTTGACAGCAAAGATGGAAAACACTTCTTCCAGCTGGGCTTAGGTTGATTTCATCAGCTCAACGTAACCACCATGCACATTTTTTTCTTCTTAGTTATCTCTGCCCAAATTATAAAAAGTGAATCTTAAGATACTTAGCCTACAGTTCACTTCCAAATCCTTCACTCCCATTCTGTAAATTTGGTATACTGGTATACCAATATACATAAAATACACACTATTGGCATTCCTTGCAGGCAGGACAGTACAAACCCAGAAAGTACAAAACTCTTCTAATTCTATGGAGAAATGATACACAAATCCAATTTTTTTTTTTTGTTTCACATTGCTATACTGCAATCTCAAAATTATGAGTAAAAATAATTTGTATTATTTGTATCTCTTTTGTAAAAATACATGTGACAATTAAATTATTTAAAGACAAATTAATTACTGGTGTTAGCAAGCTGGTAACAGCTGAGAAGACAAACTGGCATCAGTGCACTCTAATCAAAAAAGTTGCTTTATTTCTGTGAACATTACCTGGGTACGAAGGCTGACATAAAGGAAAATGCATGCAATAGACTTAGATGCAGATGGGATTAATTCACAGTATCCAGGCCAAAGGCTTCAGTATTTAAAAAAAATCAAACAAAAACAAACAAACAAGCCACCACCACCATCACCAAAACAAACCAAAAAGCCAAACAAATGAAATATGTTTTCAATAGACTCAACTTCAGGGATCATTTGTCCCTTTACGTCTTTACAATGCACTTGACTATCTCATGGAAAATGAAAGTCTGTTTTGCTACCTGTGCCATAAAAGAGAATAGAATACAACTAGATGAAACTATTAAATAAATAAATTTCTAAGAAATGAAAACATTCTTTTCTGCGAGCTTCCTATAAGGACAGATAATAGACTCCTATTGAAAAGAGTAATCCTGTCAATCTTACTTTAAGGGAAACCAAATCTAAGTGTCAGAATCCAAAGAATTTGTGTACATGTGTATTTATGACATACAGAGTGGATGTTATATTCTTGACTGATACTGTTGAATCTTGCAGCTAACATCCAAAACAGAAACTAAGTATTCTTCCTTTCTCCTTATGCATGTCAGTATTCCATGTTCCATTTGCTGATGGAAATAAAATTCCTTTTTATTCATCCAAAATTCACTTGCAGTTCTCACAAAGCAGTATTTATTTTGTCCATTTGTCAAATGTCTACTCCAGTAACAGTCAAACTCCACATTTAGTGACTTCAGTGTATGCTTTACAGGAAATCTAACCCTGTATTGTGCTCTTTTCCAGACACCAATGAATACATCCTACTACACTTACATGAGGGGAGAAGTATGAGAGGCTTTGTTTTGTAGTGACCTTATTTACAGATTAACTGGTATTTTAGGAACATATGAACAAGCAATAATGATGACAAAATTAACTCACGTTAGGGCTTCAGAGTAATTATAATGAGGAGAAACTCCCAGAAATTTCTGCACTTCATCCATTACGGTAGACGGGTCAGTTCTTAGCTGCTGTCCATCAATAATTAGCAACTACAAAAAATAAAATAAATGGAAGTTTAATTTGAAATTCATTATGTCAAGTTTCAAACTGGAACTTCTACCTCTGTCAAAGTCATTCATTATATGATGAGAAATGCCCTAGATAATTGGTCCAGTTTTATTTGTCATTATCATTAATGAGTAGGATAATGACATGTTAATTAAATCTGAAATGATATCAAATTGGAAGCTGTTGTGGCAAAAGAGAAATAGCAGTGAAGGGCCTAGAAATATAAGAAATGTTGCAGGAAACTGAATGAGACTTGTCCAGAAAAGAAAAAAAGAAAAGCTGTTAGTGTCTAAAGAAATATTAATTCTCACAGACACGGGAATATACAAATATATGTTACAGTCACATTGAAAGGCTTGTCACTGGAAATGACCGAAAAGACAAAAAATAGTAGGTAGATGTTAAGTTAAATGCCTTACTTCTGAAACTATACAAGAATACAAAATATTATGAAAAACACTTGAGAATATGAATGAAGGTAACGATGACATCATGACAGGCATGTAGATACAGAATGTGAAATACATCTCTAAGAAAGCCAGGTGCTGGAAAGCAATTTCTTCTTTTTGTAACTGCTTGATCATATATGCACTCACACCAGTCCACTTCAGATAGGGCTACCCTTTTACCTGGACATGAATCTTCATGGAAATAAACAGTATCTGAGGATTATATCAAATGCAGTATCATGCTTAAACGACCCACTGAAATGGATTAGGCAAGCATTCATTTCCTGTGATGGAAACAGCTTTACATTTTCCATCATGTTTTGGTGATGAAAAGGAGGGGGGCAACAAATCTGCAGACGGTTCAATGGTCTCATTCCGTATGCAGTGCTGAAGCTTGCTCTTTATGCAAGGACAGAGGCTATGATTTGCTTCCAGGATTGGATGAAGCTTATTAGGTTTGCAATTCTATAAGGTTTCAGAGCATAATCAAAAGGAAGAAAATGTCTTTTTTTTTTTTTTGAAAGATCAGTCTTTGGAATTACCCATATGTGGATTTAGAGATGTGGATTAGTGAAGTATCAAGCTGTTCAGAAATCAGTAGCTCATCCCAGAAGTCTTTCAAATCAGATGCATTATGACTGCTTGAGTCCAAAAATGAACCTGCTGTTTTACTAAGAAGTAAGGTCTGAAAGGCTTCATAGCACAGCGGTCAAAAAAGATCCCAAGTGGGGAATATTTCCATCCAAAAGAAAAAGAATGAAATTTCTTCTTCAGTATTTAACAAATAGAAAAATCTGGGCCATCCCTGCTTCTGCCACGCGGAAAAAAAAAAAAAAAAAAGATGTGTAAGAAAAAGTTTTGCCAATGGAAATTGATTCAAATTCTTGACACTTTCAGGGAGCAGACAACAAAATATATTAGGGGAACTTTACCAATCCTTGTTGCAACTTCTGCCATTTACTATATGCCTACTGACTAAGGCTCTACAAGGCTGTATTTCTAAGCCGATCTGTTTTTAGGTGTAGCTTATGTAACTGTTTCATGCTTCAGCAGTTCTCTAAAATTGCTAACAAGTTTGGATATAACCTACCATACGCTGTTGCTTTTGCAATGCAAGTTAACTCCTAATACTTTAACAGAGAAAATATAAAGCTATCAGGGCTGGTTCTTCACCATCATTGTGGGAGGCAAAATCTGGCAAAATTCTGTCTGATGATGCGCACTGTTCAGTACTCATCAGTTACTTTGGAGAAAACCTAATGAAAATATGTTGTAGAAAATTTCATACACGTATCATGATATGACAGTACTGTGTATCTCATGAATTCTGCAAGGCTGCCCCAAAAGAGAATATGTGAAGAATAACACCAACTAGAGGCTACAGAACTTCTTTGGCACACTCTAAGAAAACAGAAGGTATGGACTCCAGCCAAATTGTCTCAGCTAAGCAAATCTGGGCTAAACAGAAGGTTCAGGCTGCAGCCAACCTCCCTCAGCTAAAGTTATCTTTAAATGTTGGGTGAGGAGCAGTGCCAGACACACTGTTAATGTCAGAAAAATCTATTCCAGAAATAAATCTATGAAGGAGATACTGATCATGTCTCCCTGTTTTTGTATAGCAGATGATGTTCAGGGCTTAGGATGCAAATCTCTTGAGGCCTGATTCTACACAGGGCCAGAAATAGACTAAAAACTTGCATGTTGTATACCAGCAGAAGTTTACAGGGGAGATACAATTTTCAGATTGTTTATGCTCCATCTGTACCAAAATCTCTGGGCCCATAAACAGACACCCTCTGAGACTCAAAGACAGAAAAACTGGTCTTAACACAAAGGATATGTCAAGGATTTTCAGAGTTTGCAATAGATACCAAATGTACGTGATTAGGAGCACCAACAGCTACAGAAAAGTCATCAGGCAAACTATGATTTCATCTTGAAAAATGGTGATGTCTGAGATGGCAAACACATGGATGTACACAAAAGTTTTATTTATACTGTTAACAAAAACAAATCAGAGGCAGCTCTTTGTTCTTGAGACTAAATGGCATAAGCATGACGTGGATCCACACTTCTAAAACCTCTCACCCACAAAAACAAACTGATTGTGTCCAGACTCAACAAACTGTTTGTGTCCAGGTTTGTTCATTACTATAATCATAGCCTAAGGAGGGTGACACAGTGGCAGTGCATGAAAGAACCAAGGACTGGGTGAAGACACTGATGCATTTAAAGATTGAAGTGTTACAGCTTCACTAGATCACATCCATTTTCATCTGTTATTCCTTATTTTAGATGGAAAAAAATATTGTGTATACCCCAAAGTCTTCAGGTGCCAAATCTATTTTAAAGAGCGATTTTCCCCCTTCCTTCCCACATACAGAGGGCAAAATTCCAGCTTACATCACTTGGTAGTAGATGAGACTTGTTACCATTCAGAGAGGACAGAAATACTACTGAGGAGCATCTCGTTATTTTCCATCTTTTTTTTTTTTCTTGCGAAGCTTGATGGAATATCTGATACTAAAAAGACCACAAAGCACTGCACGCTTAATTCTCTTTTCCTCAACATTACAGACAAGGAATCAGACATACAGTGATGAAAGCATGAGCAAATTAAAAAAAAAAAAAAAAGCTGTAAGCTAAAGGCAGTCCAGGATACCAGAGCATTCAATGAGCACCAATGAAGTTTCCTGAACTTCCAGATCACTCTGATCTGTTTTGCATAAGTTCCCAGCTGCGTGGAATACACAATATCCATAGCAATGTCAGGTCAACTAATTAGAACATAGCTATGAATAATCAATGTCTTAAAGCATGTTAGAGTGTACCTAGGATATCCCCTGAGGAACAGCACTCATTAGGCAAGACTATTACGAAGGTAATCTTTTAGGATATTATATATGTAAGTTTAGGATGTCAAGTTACAGTCTTATTCACCTGATAAGGTGGGAAGTAAGTTAGCCATCTTTCAATATGTGTAGCATACCATCCAGGTGCTAGGCATCTCTTTTGGAGAGCTCTAAGCTCAGAAGGGGCTCGAGGTCCAGCTGTGATCACCTGATAGAAACTGAATTTTAGAGCTGCAGGATCTTCATGTGATCGTTGATGCTGTAAAACAAGTTACATTGCTGAGTTTTACACACCACAAAAGTTGTGAAAATAAAAAAAACCTGGTCAGTCTTACTGACCTTGCCATGAGTGATTATCCACAATAGAAGTTGCTTTAGGTTACTTTAGGTTAAGAAGTCCTCATCTGTATTCATTTGTTGAAAATGCTGGGATAAACACTGCTAATGTTTGTACCAAAAGAAATTAGAAGATAGACTAATGCTAGCAATAACAAAATAGAATGCATAAATGTTTATTTTTTCAAAAACTGGGTGGCAGCTTTTGTACAAACGAATCTAGCATAACTAACAAAAATATCATGAAGCTCTATTTCTAGTAGTTTCATATTTTATTTTTTCCAGCTTAAACAAGGCAAATAATTGGAAAGGAAAATTGGTATTGGAGAATCATTAGATATCTCAGGTCAGAAAAGCTCTCAGTAGGTTTCTAAGTCAAGCCTGCCATTCAAAGCAGGGCCAGACTGGATTTACAGCTTTCATTTCTCCTCATCATAACAATAACACAAAATATGTCATAAAACTTGTAAGAATCACAGAATCACAGAATTTCTAGGTTGGAAGAGACCTCAAGATCATCGAGTCCAACCTCTGACCTAACGCTAACAGTCCCCACTAAACCATATCCCTAAGCTCTACATCTAAACGTCTTTTGAAGACTTCCAGGGATGGTGACTCCACCATTTCCCTGGGCAGCCCGTTCCAATGCCTAACAACCCTTTCGGTAAAGAAGTTCTTCCTAAGATCCAACCTAAAACTCCCCTGGCGCAACTTAAGCCCATTCCCCCTCATCCTGTCACCAGGCACGTGGGAGAACAGGCCAACCCCCACCTCACTACAGCCTCCTTTAAGGTATCTGTAGAGAGCAATAAGGTCGCCCCTGAGCCTCCTCTTCTCCAGGCTGAACAAGCCCAGCTCCCTCAGCCGCTCCTCGTAGGACTTGTTCTCCAGGCCCCTCACCAGCTTCGTCGCCCTTCTTTGGACCCGCTCAAGCACCTCGATGTCCTTCTTGTAGCGAGGGGCCCAAAACTGAACACAGTACTCGAGGTGCGGCCTCACCAGAGCCGAGTACAGGGGGACGATCACCTCCCTAGCCCTGCTGGTCACACTGTTTCTGATACAAGCCAGGATGCTGCTGGCCTTCTTGGCCACCTGAGCACACTGCTGAGCACACTCATATTCAGCCGACTGTCCACCATCACTCCCAGGTCCTTCTCTGCCTGGCAGCTCTCCAAAGAACTTCGTTCTTTTTGGAATTTTGTTTTTTTGTATTTGCATTTTATCCAATTTCATGTGGACCAGAAGAATAGAAATAGCTTATTTTAAGTCAAAACTATTAACTAGGACTAGGGCTGGAGAAGTAGAAATCTATTCTGAACATAGCTTACTATCTGTGCTTCAAATATCTTATACCAAGGTAACTGGCACCTAGCTTTTAATTGTATGCAATTGTTATGCTGGTGAAATACTACGTATGAACAACTGCACTGTGTAAAGGATTTCGTCATATTTTTATATGGAATTTATAGTATTTTATCATTGTTGCTGTTACTAAAATATCTTTTAAAAATATTTTAAAAAGAAGCATCGGTACCACAATCTGCCCTGATTCCTCAAAATATTGATAAAAACATAATATATAGATCAAAAAACTAGATAGCCATGCTTTGTATTAAACTAACCTTCAATCATCCCTTTTAATTTTATGCTTTTTTCTCAACTCCACTAAGTATTTACTATTGCTTTGAATAACTGTTGCAAATTACATATGGGGAATCTACTTATTTTTATAATTTGCAGAATACTCCTTCAGCATTAACATAGTTTCTTCTAATATTATAACAACAACAACACCACAAAGGAATTCCAGTACTTTAGTGCTATGAAACATTAAGGTAAAGTACTGCAGTAAAAAAGTACTCAGTGCTGATGATGCATTTAAGATGGAAGTTCTACCTTTAATTGCAATTCAGCTATTATTTCTGCACCTGTTTTTATTTTAATTAGGTATGTGTAAAACAACAAGATCATGGACACATACAAACCCCATATTTTGAACATGAGCCTTGCCAATGTTTGTATAAACTAATTTATCCGTGTGCTGATTACATACATTAATCAAGCGAGCAAGCATTTTTATATGCTTAGATTAGCAAGACTTTCAAAAATGTGGTTTCTGGTATTTTAACCTTCAAAAGATTTTTCAGATTTACATGGACAGATACCTTAGTCTATGGTTAATGATATGTGGATCACCAACTGACCAATAAAAGCCTGTATTGTCTAAGCCCTTTATATATATTGTCTAACCCCTTTATATATATACGGACTGAAGGAACATAGAGAGTGGATTCAAGGTGGAATCCTGACTTATTTATTTGACTTGTGACTGCCTGTGTTCCTCAGAATGCGTACCTGATACCACGAATATGCCCGGTCAGATGGGTCAATGAGGATGGTGATGATCTTGGCCTTGGGGACAAGGGAAGCAGCTCGTTTAGGAGCTTCCTCAGAATGAAAATAGTTGGCACTTTTCTCAAAGAGGAAGTCAGTGGTGACATTGGAAGGAGCAGGGAAGAAATCCATGTACCTAGGAAAGAAACATCATTCTCAGAATTACTTGAAAGCCACAGAAAGTCTGACAAATCTGTTAAGTACATTTTATTCTTCAATAATCGATAAAAATAATAGCCTAATTGGTAAATAAAAGCAACAAGAAGTTTACATTGTATTTTTTTATCATGTTTTACTTGGTACTAGCTTTGTTCTCTTCACTACATTAACTAGACATTGCAGCTATTTTTCGTAGGTGGAAGAAAACATTATGATATTCAGGTATTTATTTACGACTAGAGAATTCTAACTCTTTGGTCAGAAGGAACTCTGACCATTCAATGTCAAAAGTTAAAAAAAATTTCCCAAATTTGGTCCTTTGCAGACACCAATTATTGTGAAATATTGTAATAAATAGATATTTAGTAACAGAACTGCTTTTGCTAACAAGCAGAAAATAGCTTGTTTATATGAGGTAGATGCACCAATAAAAAACCACCACAGCTTCAGCAGGTGAAACATTTCTAAGCAGTGACAGCATCCTTCTATTACTGTTCTATGAATGGAAACATGGGTTGAATTCCTTTTAGTTTTCTTTGCGAGCTTTCCTCATACATTATTACAAAATTCCAATTCATGTCTAATAATCTCAAATGTCACATACAGACTTTTTTATTCCTAGCCCTCAGACTACTTGTGATTACTGTTGGGGAGAAAGAAGAAATGGGAAATGTTGGTCTTCTTGATTTTTCAGTTAAACCTTTTATCAATAAAATAAAGGGCATTTAAAACAACCTCTTCTGATGGTCATGCTTAAGTACTGAAATTTCTTCCAGTGCTCAGACCTTGTTCTATTCATAGGACTGAACTACTTTCAATATAAATGACATGCTCTTGTTGTCTTTGAAATTGTAACCATTGCGGGCACAGCCAGAAGACTTGAGAGGTTGGAACTGACTGATGCACATGCAGTTTTCCTTAGGGGACACACATCATTAGCATACAGCCACTGATTACAAGGTATTTAGAGAAAAGGCAGGAATCTACAGTGGTTTAAAGAAACTGAACTTTCTGACATCTGATTCTGAGAAGCTAATTCTTAGGGACAACTTATTAAACTCTATAACGTCAAAGCTGAGAAGGTTTTAGAGAACTGCTATTAGTGATTACTCTTGCTTTGAATGAATCCTAGCCAATTCATGGACTAATGAGGAGAGACCATATACTTAATTAACATTTGGTAAGCTTATTACATGACAGCATTAAAATACTCTGTTAGAATGAAGGTCTGAAAGATCTGTCTGGCAGACAGAATACAAACCTAAGAGTTAAACAACTGCATCAAAAGGTAGCTTGGAGTATCGAAGACTTACCTGTGAGAACCTGCCAGGGGTGACTGGGGTAGGCAGCACAGATAGACAATAGCCAGATGGATGCTCTGGAGTGAGACCTGACAAAATGATGTACCTGGTCTATAAAGTTGACCACTGGAAGCCTTATGCACCAGTGCTGTGTTAAGATGAAGGTAATCTGGCACATGTCTAGCAGACAAACTGTATCTGCATGTTAGGGAAGTGGTTAAGGCAGGAGGAATGAGAGAAGCAGCAAAGTGGTCTTCCTGCCACGTGAAAATGATGATTTCGTAGAACTGGCTCACTGAACCTGTCACCATCAGCATAGATCCACTATGCCTTGTTTGCATGTCATCTTCCCTGACTTCAGAAAGCTTAACAGCAAAGATTCAGCTCTTTAATTTCCAGTCATTCAGCCAGAATCTCAGTTGGTATTAACTGGATGACTCACCACACTTTGTGTAAGAAACTGCTGAAATGATTATAATTCTGTAAAAACTAAGTGACATAAAAAGAAATTGGATCTGACATATCTGCACTACGACCATACAACCGTGTTCAACCTGCTAATTTTATGGATGAATACAAAGTCAAAGGCAATAAAACTATTTTCCCTCAGACTGGGGAAAAAACAGAACAAGACAGAACATCAATAATCTTTTAATGGTGCTCCAGAGCCACTACTGGATGTTACTGTTTTTCATCTTGTAGTGTTTTATAATGCAGCACTTTCTGAAGGCAAGAGAAATCAAGAATGACCTTCTTGGTGTAGATACATTTGGTGATTCCCTGGTAGCCACAGTGAACATGGCAGCAGTGAAACATACTCCTTTTTAGCACTACTTACCTACCCTACTGAGCCATTAACATTTTGCTAATTTGCATCTTTGAAAAATATTTTGAGAGTCTCTCCTTCTCCCTGCTTAACTGATTGCTATTCCTAAATTGTAGGTAAAGGAAAAATTGCATCTCTGATCTATTTCCTTTTTTTTTTTTTTTTTGTAAGAAGTGAGATTTGTAATACGAACATATTTTTTGCGTCCATATGTATTCAACTAACAACACTGTCCCAACTTCAGAAGCATGTGTAGTAAGGAATAAGTTACCTGTCATAGAAATATATTACAATTTACCTTTAAAGACTTGGAGAATTAAGAAATTAACGTTTTTACTCTTTCTGCATATGTTAATACTTGGATATTTATGAGAAAGCCTCACAAAAATTACTGCACTTATGATATGCACTATGACTGTTATTCACTTGAATTTACTTATTTTAGAAGGACACTGAAGGTTATTTTTTTTAATCTCTCTATGCATAAACAGTTAACATTACCAACAGCAATGCCATTTTTGTACTGTTCACAATATATAAACTTTTATATTTATACTAATAACCCATCTTACCAATCAATCCCCCTGTGGTAGTTATTTCTATTAAAGAACTGTACCTCCTCAAAGGTTTTTGGGCTGGGGGAGTTACTAATGATGGAAGGATGCATGATCAGGAACAAATACAAGGCTGTGGTACCTGCAGATGGGACAAAAATCCAAGATTAAAATACACATGCACACACATATTTTATGGGTCATACCCTCTGATGGACTAAACCTACTTTATTTCTTTTTCACATCTGTGAAGGGATGCTGATTTATGTCACCTATGAATCTGTATCTTCTATGTTTTTAAATCAAAGGGATTTAAAGAACTCTAAATAGGTAACAGAGAAACTAGAGTGCCCATGTTGTTTTTCATGCTTTTAAAAACTGCATTAAAAATAATTTTTCATGAGATTGTTACAAACCTAATTTAAAAGGTGAAGACAAAAGGAAACAGATAAACAATTTTATAATTACAGAGAAGAAAATTAACCATGAAGTTATTTCACAAACTATTGTAACCTTGCAATTCAAACTTTCCATTAGGAACTTCTTCACATAAATTCCAAGAAATAACAATTTTCTCTAAAAAAGACACTTGCAGCACAGACAAAAACTTGCAGTTATGAATCTACACGATTGGAAAAATGTCTGTCTTTCCCTCCCTCAGCTTTGACAAGATCTTGTCAATCTTGTTGACTTAGCACTATTACTCATTTTGAAATAAAGCTCACAAAAATCTGACACACACCAGAACACTGCAAATGTTCATATTTATGTAAAAATTTATATGGTCTTTTGTTGTAATTTATATTATTAAACTGTATTTGGATGCTTGAAAATAAAAATACTAACAGATGACCAAGATCTATATAGAGCACCCTGAGAAAAACCTGATATTTTTACTTCTAATTACTTCTACTTACACATACACTATCTTGATGAAATAATAAACTCTCACCAGTTTTCTGTGGTCCTACAACCAAGAATTTTGGTAATCGATCACAGGTTTTTTCTTTAGACCATATATCTCTGTGTCGTTTGTCATCACAGGGATTCTAAAATGGAGAACAACAACTACTAAGAATTTTATTGATAATCATACCTGACATGGTTCTTAAATTCTGTTTACATAAATTAACAATTTTTAATCAATATGCAAATATTCTTACCATAAACTACTATTTTCCCTTATGATAGAAAAAACATGTTATGTATGAAAAAACTATTTCAGCAATTTATTTTTGTGGGAATAGACGCTTTCAGACAAGTATGCAGCAGAAACAGTTTTCATTTTAACTCATTCCTATATGTAGTTGATCAAGCTACTCAACAGACCCTGGGACAAGATCATTTCTCAAATGAATGTCAGTAAATTTAACAGAATTATGCCAAAGACAGATCTAATCCAACATATGGTAGATTTGGGTATAATTCAAAATTAATCAATTATATAGAGATTAAGAAGACTTGAAATTGCTAATGAATTCTCTAATTACTTTTTCTTTTACATTGTTTTAATGGGTATCACTTTATATATACCACAGTTTTAAAACTAAAATGGTGAATTAATTAAAGTAGAAGAATAATTAATTATAGTAGAAGAATTTCCATTCACATATACATCTTCTGATCCCCCAGTACAAATCAGTCCAGACTACTGAGTCCACAGTGGGTCCTGATGTAACAGTTTTTTTCAAGTGTTGCTTTACATCTGAATCAGTTTACATTTGTTTTACAAATGCTACTTGCATACAAATTTTGACACTGCTCTTTGGCAGTACTTTGCTGAGATGAAGGGAATTACCATTCTTCTAACTGCATTTATGTTTATGTGAATTGTAGACAAAAAACACCCCTTTCAGTAGATGTTAGTCATTGTTACTCAGAAATGTCAGTGCTATGTTATACTAATTATTCAAGTCCTTTGGCTACAGGCTAATTTCCATTTTTTAAATTCATACTCCCTTAACATTATGCAAAGTTCTCAACATATCTTCCGCTAGTTCAACGCTTTATTCAGGAACAGCATGAATTTCAAGCTGTAAATTTACAGCCAAATTTGCAATCTCATATTCAGATTCTTAATAAATTGGCAATTCAATATCTGACACTTAAAAACATTTGAATAAACAAGCTTAAATTCATTCTAAGGTTTGATTTAGTAAAGCCTGCTCTCTAGAATACTTTGAGTCACCTCACAAAGATGATTATTCGGGATATACAATATCTAGGTAGGGTTACAGGTATCTATATTACCGAGGCATTCCACTGAACTGTCACCGAGTGGCTGCAAACAGAGCATCACAACAGTCACTGGTTCCTGCAGTAGTTTCTCTTTAGGGACTGTGCTCTTATCACTGGGTCACTGGCTGAAGAAGCGTCAGCTGCAAGGTAGTGCAGGCTTCAGCTGTAGCTTATCTTCAGATTCCTGACATATTCAATTTGCTCACTTAGGAGAGTGGCCTAATCAAACAGCAGAGTTGACAACATCAGTGTACTACGACGTGCTGGTCAAGTTCTTGCCTGGACACTCAGCTTTTTGTAAGTAACTTTCTGTTCTAATCTATTTCTGCTTGGTGAGTCGATTTTAGTATTAAGGTACCCATGGTCTTAGTGCTCTTTGCTCTTTTTGGATTCCTTCTTCTCTTCACACACTTGTTTCACAATAAAGTTTGTCTTTAATGGCCAATTGTTAAAACATGCATGTACATCTCTCTTTCAAATGATTCAATCTTGTTAGCTTAAAAAGGAGAAGACGAGAACTAACACCAAACGCCTTTCCTTCATTTCCCACAATTCTAAAAATAAGTAAAGACAGGAATAAAACAAATTAATTTCTACTACATGGTAGTACATATTAATTTTGCAGTCTTTCTGTGGAGATTAAAATAATAGCAAGCCAAGCATTTGCTTGGATTGAAACTCACTAGCAAATCTGAAAATATTACTTTACAAGAAACTGAAACAAAGAACTTCAAAAAAAACACCATCAAGACCATTTTTTTTCCTGATCTGCTTATCAGCAAGCCTGCCTACCTGCCAGAGAGGGTCCTTTTGCTCGGGGAATAGTTCGAAATACTTGTGAGCCAGCTGCACCGGAGGAAGAGTTTGCAGTTTCAGGTTTGTCCACGTATGAACAAAGTTGGCCAGATTCACAAAGGTGTACAACCCCAGGCGATCGTTGCCGTAATTAGACAAATGTGTCATGAAGATGCTAATCTTTAAAAAATAAAAATAAAAAAAATATATTGACTCTTCAAGTCACTAGATGGCAGTGTAACCACAGATAATACAAATCTGATTTGCATTTTGCTCTGATTTAGACCTGCAGGACTTTGACCACATCCGTGCAGATTTTACTCTCCATCTTCCTCATTGAATTACATCCACCTTCTCAAGTCAGCTCAGTGGAATCACTTAAGAAAACTGTGGAATATGTACCAGGAGCTCTGTGTGAACTAGGATGTGCCATCCAACCCTGGGGTTGTATAATATTTACATAATCTTTACATAAATTCACTTAATGGAGAATACAGCAAAAACAGTACCTGCAGTTTTAGTTCAAGTGAAATACATATGCAACAGGGAACAGAAATTAATATTAGAAATGTAATTCTGTTTTAGCAGAAGAGCAAAGAAGTTGGAGACCAAAAGGAGAGACGACCTCTTACAGTGATTTAAATCTTGCTGGTCCAGCTGTAAATTTCAGAGGATATGTAAATCATTGCTTTTACACAGCTACTCCTCAAGAACTGGGCAGGTAGTTAAATCACATGCAGAAACAAAAAGTCTAAAGCATAACTTTTGAATAGTTCATAAAATATTACACATTAACACCCACACACAAAGAGCTCCCTATCCTGTCAATTGCAAGGCTGCATGCATTTTGCTCTTATCTCACTGTGAAATTTTGACGCAGATAAATCTTCCCTACTACATCCCTAGGTCCAAACACACTCCCGCACTCCACCTGGAAGCAACGCTTGCTATTATGGTTTCCTTCCAGGAGAAATATGCCTTGGATGCACATAAACCTTTGTGCTGAGCACAGCAGCAGTACCCAGCCTGTCAGGATGCTCTCTCAGGGGCTGGGGAAGGACTGAAGACTGAAACCTCTGATTTGGAAAATGATCTGTTTTCAGAGTAATTTTTACTGATGAAACAGTCTGTTCTTACACTGACATCTGTGAACTCCTGCTTCTCTAGTAGGGATTATATATACATATATATAAATATATATTTAAATAGGAGAGCGCTCCCATGACAAATTCTCCAGACTCATTTCTATTAAAACATTAGAAACAGGGCTCTTTTTATAAATAAATCTGCCAATGCCATTAATGGGTAATTTCTATTTCAAGTGAAACTTGAAGTAAACCACTTGAAAAAGAAAAAGACTTATCACGACCAGAACTCTGAAGTCTGCTCAGGAACTGAAATTAATTTTGTAAAGGAATTCCAGCCTTCAATTTAACAAGGAAAAAGAAAGATGAAAAATGTGGAACCACAGCTTAATCCTTTTGTTTTAGAGTATTTAAAACACTGGCTTCTTATGGTAGTAAGCTTTCAAAGCTTTTGAATTTCTTTTCAAAAGCTCACTGTAACACTATGCATTACTCGCAGTGAACGAACACATGATGTTACAGGAAATATGTTTTATTAATAGTGTCATTTAGTGACACCTCTTTGGCCTACAAAGTAAACAGAGGGCTTCGTTTTGTCAGACTCAGGTAAAATAAGGAGATACACACCGATTAATCATTAATCATTCGACCTTTCATTTCAGATAAGAGCAAGATTTCTTTTTAAATACTCCCCTTAGGCAACCAACAGCAAGCGTTTTGCTAAATCTATAACCTTTCCAAGTTTCCTTTTTCACTTCTGCTCCCCAGGCAGGAACAGCCCAGCCACAGGACTGTGTCATTCTCAACAAAGATACAACCTGAATGTTTCCATAAAAAAGGCTAACTTGCTTTCTTGACAACCCCTTTCTTTCCCACTCATGGGCTGACCTCTGACATTTCTAATGTCAGTGCACCTCCTGGCAACTCCTTACCTGCCAACTTCAGCACTGCACTGGAAGAAAAAAGAAGAGAATTTGAAAAGATCGCCAGTTCAGGGAAAATATATAGTACTTTTTCCCTGAGGGGAATATAATTGTAATTTGAACAATGTGAGAGTGGAGGCTAAAAATTGCTTGGCTACATCATCATAAATCATTTCCAGCATATGGATCTGTGTCAATGAAGGGCAGAAATATCAGAGATCTTAGTTCCGTTTTACAGTCTATTTTTTACATCAGATACTTTATGGATAATTATTCACAACAGCAACAAAAGGATGAACAAATGCTCTTTTAGAGCACTTATAACTATACCTTGTACAGAAATCTGTATTTACTGTTACCAAATGTATGACCTGCATGGCAGAAAAAGTCTGCATTACTCATATAGCATCAAAAATGTTTCAGATCAGCTCAGATTAACACCTTCCAATAAAGTTTGAATGGAAGTTTTTCCCCTCCTGTTACTACTGTGCAAGCAAATTCCTAGTACAATCACTGCCACTACCACTGGGCTGAATTAGCAAACAACAATCCTGTGTTTAATAAAACAAGAAAATATTGCTGATCCAGGGCCTAATTCACCCAGTCTGACCCGAGAACTGCTGACTCTTGCTTCCTTTATAGGCTAATTTAGCAGCCTGTAAAACCAACAGGAGCACGATGCTGTAATGGCTGTATTTACATTTTCCCGAGAACGCCCCTGGAACAGTTGGCACACGGAGACTCCCACGGGAGGTGCCTCACAACCTACAATGCCAACTTGCCAGGCGCTCGCTGCTGCTCCAGGGGCATTCCCGAGGGCCTGGTGACAACAGCTACACAGCCATGGCATCAGGGAGATGCCTAAGCTCACCCTCCCATTTCCCTGTCTACAGCAGAAAATGCCAGCCAAGTGCCATTTGGATGGTTTTCACCTTGGTGTGAGCCCAACTGCAGGGACGGTGAGTTGCTAACTACCTCCCTGCTTTCCCACCAACCTGTGCAGAAGAAGAGTATTTAGCAGTTTGTAGGGCAGTACAGACAATGGGAACTCATGCAATTGTTTTTCCATTCACAGGTGTGCAGTTTCATACCTAGGCAAATACAGTCATTTTTTTGCCTTCTGTTTGAGCCACGATGCGTTGTTTTGTTCCATCATACCAGACTCCAAGGTTTATTCAAACAAGTCCTAACTAATGAGGATGATTACTTTTCCACCCCAGCTAATAAGTACCATACTATGCTATTAAAGATTTATTCTCTTAAAACTGCAGATCAGGAGATACAAGAAGAATCCTTTGTGGGCATCTCAGAAGGCTGTATCTAGTAAAAAAATATTTGTTCAATAATCTTGCACCTTTGGGCAATGCCATATAATATAAATAGAGCTTCATATATTTCTTTACTCCTTCAAAAGGGAAGCAGCTGTGAATGGATTTCTATTTATTCTAATAAGCATTTAAGCCTCTCAGCTAAAAAGAGCCTACTTGATTTTATTATTTTTAGTGCTCTTTTAAAACCATTTCTTCCAGGGCATCTCAGCATTTTCTTTATCCGAGTGCAAGAAGGATCACCCTTTTTAGCTCTTCCTCATAAACGAACTATCATCTTAGTTGTACTTCAGTACACACACTCCATGGGATTTAATATCTTTCATGAGGGAACTGAAACGGAATGCAGACAATATTTAAAATGATGGCTTGGGACTAAACCTGGCCTCTGGGCAGCAGCTCCTTTCTCGCTCCCACCCATCTTTCCATCTTCAGCTCGGAGTAGCAGAGGTGCTTCCCTGTACTCTGCCTTCCCTCAGAGTCTTGCAGCTGTAGCCTCAGTTCCTTTCAGCTGCTTTTCGGCACTTCTGTATTCCTTCTTCTCCGGAACAAAAAGGCATTTCTGTTCTGCTCTCCTTCCCATTACTAACCCTGATGATATTTGGGATTCTGACTACTACTGCAGAGATGCAGGGAAATGAGGACAAGCATTAAAGAGATACAGCTTTTATCTTTTAAAATACTCGTTTTGCACTGCGTATTTTCTTACTTCAACAGTATTTCCCAATTAGAGGCAAGAGCTTGTAGGTCAACAAATTGTAGTTTAGACTGAGATTGAGCTGCTGTTATTAAATCACATGTATCAGGGAAAGATGAACTGGCATGATCTCATTTAAGAATCAAGAACCAAGAAAATAACACACGCTTGACAAACAATTTACACAAAATAAAAATAAAAAAACAATAAACCACAACACAACAACAAAAAACCACCTGCAACAAGTTGCCCAGCTTCTAGAGATGGCTGTTACTGCAGCAGGGTGGATATTCTAATAAATATCGATCATCACAAAATCAGTATCATTAGGACGCAATGTCTGTTAAAAATCACACAGCAAGGACATTACTAACTAAGCTCCTACAGTTTTCACAACAGCTGTTTTCCTGACAAAAACAGAGGAGCCCACCTCCCAAGGGAATTACGTTATCCCTTCATCCACAAATGGGAGAAGCTGCTCCTACGGCTGCAGGTTTGTGGCATGTTTGTGTCTCAGGCTCCCTCACATGGAAGCAGGAGGACTCTACTTCTGAACAGATGGGGATAAGATGACCCATTCAAAGACAGTGGGAAAGACTTTTCCTCTTCCAAGTTCCTGTAAAGGTCGGGAAGGGTGAATTATGAAGGCCCTCTACATGGGATATAAATGATTTATGGTGATCAAGACTAGCTGCTCCTATGGAAAGCAGCAGCATGTCCAGCATGCTCTGTGTTGGGCAACCTGAGAATATTCCCACTCCTTTCCATTTCTCCAGATAAGCAAAATGTACTTTGCCTCATATTCAAACTCCATTTTATACAACCCTTTTGAAGATGAACAGGCTTCACTTGTATCTCACTATTTTTCATGCTCCTTATCAGTTTATACTTCCTTAATAGTGTAACTCAACACAAGGACTTCTTAATTTGGTTTCAGTAGCAGTAATAACGAAGGATAAAACAAATTTCAGCACAAAAGCCTGGAGAACAGTAGCCCACTAGGCGAGTGGTCTCCATACTTCTTTGGAAGTGCACATCTATCAGTGTTTATTTATTTATAAATTACACACATCTACTACTGAATTTCCATGATTTTCTTCCCACATCCCAATGGATTATCTTGGCTACCCTCTGGGGTGCACATACCCCCCTTTGGAGACCACTGCACTAAGCAGGCAGGGTCTGACTGTGACACAAGATTACACAGCAGACAAGAGTGGTTAGCTGTCGGTGGTTAGCTGTTCCCTCTTTGGCTAGCATTTGGAAAGTGGAGGGATAACAGAGACTGCCAGTGACTTTGGCCTTGACAACCAGATTTATTATTCTTTTGACATTTTGAATCTGGAACTAGAAGAAGTTGGTAAAAGAAAAAGCTGGTAATCATTTCTTGCGGAGTGGGCAATTTTTTTTTAATTTTTTTTTGGCCATATACAGATCTATTGCAGGCAATTCCACTTCAACTAATTCATATTTTCATACTATTAAAGCAGTCATCAAGGTATTTTTGTCATGGGCATGGTGTCACCCTCCAATATGTGCAATAACATTGTAAGGCAGCACAGAGGTCTTCCAATAAAGTTAAGCACAACATTCTAAAATGAAGTAAAATTATGATTGACAATTAATTAGGTGATCTCTACTAGGCACAAGAAGCAGATGTACAATTTAGTATATTGCTGTTATTTTAGCTACTGAACAAATGTTTACAGGCCACAAGAGTAAGCCTAAGTCTCAGAACACCTATATTCCACTTAATTTGGCATTGTGTACACTCTGTTTGCAGTTCTGATATTGTCTCCATATTACTCAGAAGAATTTTGTTTCAGGTATTCAGAGACTCAGTAACAGCTGTTTTTGCTCCATTAGACTCACAAAGTGATAGAATAATGAATTAGATTGCAGCCTATGCTGGAATATATATTTTTAATAGGCTGAACCATATTCCTGTAAGACCTGGATGCTACCGGAAAAGCTGTGTTCTGTGCCACAACACAAAGATTCCAGCTTGCAACTCACCTCTTTGTTCCTAGGCTGTACTGCTAGTTTCAGAGCTACCACGGATCTGCCCACTTGCAGAGATAGCAGGGCAACTAGTTGAATTTGATTTGCATAGCAGGGACTCCTCTATAAATGTGACAGTGCCGGGGGAGATTTATAAGATCTAACAGAATTACATATTTTGCATAGTTCTGAATTATTAGTCTGACAGTCAGGAAACCTGAGTTTATTTTCAGCTTTGGCACAAGGTATTATTTTTTTTTCATTCTCCAAAAACTGCTTACTATGCTTGTGACTCAATATGGTAATACTGAGTCACAGCTGGTAATAATAGTGTCTTATTTATGAGCCTGTCCAAGAGACTTGCTTCACTAACAGTTGTAAAACACTTCTATAGGATTTCCCATTTGAGAATTCTGAAGATAGACAAAGCTTTATTTAAATACATTTGCTGTATACTGCTACATGGAATCACATCTAGATAGCTTGTCTGTTCCTTGGAATTTCCATGCTACCTGCTCATTTAGTATCTATATTTTCTCTATTCCATCCAAAAAAATACCAGATTCTGGCTTTCTTTGGGTGGGTTTTGAGGAACAGAAAGGCAAGGAATATTAGTACTTTGCAGTCAACCAGATGCCAGGCATAACTGACTTCCCTTCCCTCCCCAACTCATGGCATCTCCCTGAACTCTTGTTGGAGTTCCTGTGCGTTCCTGAAACGGGCAGGAGTGAATGTGTAAGAGATGAAATTCTTGCCTTCCTCACTCACCTGTGACATGGGATGAGCCTGCTGAGTGGCAGCAGCCTACAGGAGACATCAGGCTACACTCCCAATAGTGCTGTGGTAGGAAGGCTAGAATGACCCCAGCACACTGGGACTCAGGGTCCATCAGAGTGCTTCTCAACATATTTGCCGTCTTTGCTGCCTCTTGTAGTCGGTATGATTAAATATGGTAGATGTGGAAAGTAGGACAGAAAGAAATAGAAGATTTGAGCCTGAATACCCTTTGGTTTTGTATTTTTCTCTGTAGTTCCAAGGCCTGACTATTCAGCTTGCTCAGGGTCACATTAATATCCAGTAGGTTATGCTGATGCTCATATAAGCCCTGTCATTTTCAGTGCTAAAGGAGATAATTTCTCTCTTGCTGTCAATTAGCTTAGTAACAGTTCTACTCACTGTAACTTGGGAGAGGTAAAAAATAGAGGAAAATAATACTTAGAAGTGAAAGCATATATAGATTACAATTACTTTAAAATCAATCAGGCACAGGGCCTAAACCATTCACAGTTTTCTCTTGATCAGTACTGCTGTAACCTTATGGGGAACACACAGCTGGCTACACATTAATGTCATTGTTGGGCTGTCAACCATTTGAAGGCTTTCACCAAATTTCTCTCCACAGGGCACTTTCCTTTTCCTTCAGATCTGCAGACACACAGTACTTTGTAAGGAAGTGCACATCAGTGCATATAATGCAATTACTGTATTCTGTTCTGTTTGTTTTTCTTGGAGGCAGAAAAGGCATAGAAGATTTTCATGGACTGTTGTTTGCCTTAAATATTCATCTTGTAGGACAGCAAAGCTCCTGATCTTTATCTTCCACAGTTCACAGGAAAAAAACATGGGATGTTTGGCACAGGGTTATGCATGCCTTCTACTGATTTAAACTGGTACAGCTTAACTTTTATTGATGTTAATGGAAAAGGAAAGGCATATAATATTGCTTTGGACCATATCTCTTATGGAAGTTAGAGTCTTGTATTAAGAAAAAGTGGGTTCATTAGATTATTTGGATTCTAGAATCAAAATACATCTCCCACGTAAGGATTTGAAAACTAAAGCAATTAGATAAACTAAGTGAATAGACTCTAGCGATAAAATCTAGTGAACTGGTAGGAAACAGGTGAGAGTTACTGCATTTAATATCGTTGGTTTGTTTCAGAAATTTAATTTTTATTGTTAAAACTTTGTACTTAAGAAAAAAATAAGCTCTTCCATGTTAAAAACAAAACAATGAAACCAGTAAATCTGTCCTGCATTTAGGCTATCCAGTGCTGTATGATGTCTAAACAAGCAGATGGTAGCAGATGTGTATGAGGAAAGTACTGCACAGACTACAGCAGGGAGACGTGAAAAACAAGCCTCAATTAAAGTCTTCCCTGTTCTTGAGGGTTACATAAAGCATGGAAGTTTATACAGAACTCTTGTCTTATCAGCTATTACAGGCATGAATATCCAACCGAATTTAATTCTGTAGTTCAAATCTCAGCTAAATTCTTAATGTCAAAAATGTTATCTTGGAGCAAGATCCTGATAGAATTCTAATATAAATTCTCATCCCCATTTAATTTCCTATACTCTGTTTTTCTGTTTCAGGACATCTAAAGGGAACTCATTGTTTAAGTTCTTCATGAAATTTCAGCTTTTTTTCATATCTTTTCAAATATAATAAATCTTGATCATTTTGATTTCTCTTCACAGTGGAGTTTTACTTACTGCTTTGTAGTCCTCTTCAGTCAACTGCTTCCAGTTTTACACAAAAGACTGAGTCTGCTGAGGGTATTGGATAAGCTTGGATTTACACAATGTCATTATACATATCTCTGCATTATTTTTCACTCTATGCCTTCCACATAGTGTTAGTGCCTTAAAGAAAAGGAACCTGGATATACTTATCTCACTGATAAGAACGTCAATGGGAAGGAAATGGGAAAAATCCCACTGATTTTACTGTGCAGATCAGGGCATTATGGTTATCAATTAGTGTATGTTCTATGGAAACCAAATACACAAACTCACTCTATGCAAGTTATTTCAGAGAAATAACTCCATTGTTGTCTGTGTAGTGCAGACTAAGGAAAAACATAGTCATGTGTCAACTGAGGCTGCTGGCCATGCGGCCTGCAGGAGGACAAGAACTGTTCAACCTGTTTGTCTTTTTGTCTGTAACCTCCATCAGCCTCATGGGAAAGTTGAGTGGTGATTTTGAGCTCTGTGTGATTGTCAATGTTCATCTGGCAGTAGCTGCACTAATACCTAATTTCTAATAGCTGGTCCCACAGGAGAACATGTACATCATTAGCAGAAATGCGGGAATATGCAGCGCTCTCTTTAGCAGAATCCTGATAAAGGACATTTAATGGAAATCTGTTTTATCCAAAAACTTCACTGAATATTGCAGACAGAGATAGATAAAACTGAAGTCACTGAAGATTCTAACAAGTGTGTCAAGCAAAATGCTTGCTAAATGTTTTAACATCCGTACAGATTCCTAATTCACTTAAATATGCTGATTTAAATTTTGCAGAAGTTATTTGGTTATTATTTTGGAACATTTCTGGTGCAGCTAATGCAAAATAAATAAATCGATAAAGAAATAATATTTTCTTTGTAAGGGGATGCCATATTTCACAAAACTAGCAGTAAGCTTTATTTACTCTGGGATACTCAGTTAAGCATAGCAAAGATAGAACATTAAATGTTTAAACATTTCAAAATGAAGCTAAAATGAAAATATATGCTTAATTCGGTCTCATTTTAACTGACAGGATCACCTCTCCCTGTGGTTCTCTTAATATGGTATCAACACCACTTAAAAGTAGGTTATACCTCTTTATTTCCAACTGTTTGCACTGACATCCAGGCTCTTCCCTATAAGAGTTTACTAAGCAGAGGGAACAAGGAGAAAAACGTCTTTGTGCTTTCACATGCAACCAATGCTACTCAGAAAGTAAAAATGGAGAAGAAAAAAAAGTAACAAAGTGAAATAATAGAGCAAAGATAGGAAGCTATCTTACTGGATAAGGGATTTATGTTCTCACTAAAGACTTCTACAATTCATGTCTTCCTTTTAGCTTTGTTATAGATTTCTCTGGCTAAATTTGTGCAAATCAAATAACATCCCTGTTAGTCAATTATCTAACTGATAAAGTGGGTAAATTAATACCTGTGTACTAATAATACAGTGCTGCTGAAGGCTTCCCCCCCCTTCCTTTTTTCCCCTTTTTTTTTTGGTGGGGTGTAAAACATTTTGTGCAAGATCTTGACAACACTTCGCAAGGTTGCTAGTCTGAACCTGGGAAGCAACCCTGTGAAGCGTGTCAAGACTGGGGGAAGTACTGAGCACAGGCATCAGGGCCGGGTGGAGCACTGCATCACAACCAGTGCCACAAAAAAAGAACAGAGAGTCTTAGTGATCGGAAACTCCTTGCTGAGGCGCACTGAGGCTCCCATTTGTCACCCAGATAACCTATCCAGAGAGGTGTGCTGTCTTCCTGGGGCACGTGTCAGAGACGTTAGGAAGGCTCTGCCACAGCTCATTAAACCGGAGGATTACTATCCTCTTGTTGTCATTCAGGTTGGATCCGGGAAGCTGCAACTTTCTTTAACATGAGGAATATTAAAAAGGACTTCGCATCCCTGGGAAGGTTGTTGAAGGGATCAGGGGTGCAGGTAATGTTCTCCTCTGTTCTCCCTCTGGGTGACAAGGACCCAGAAAGGAGGAGGAGAACAGGACAGGTGAACGACTGGCTGAGGGGGTGGTGACTGGACCAAGGATTTGGGTATTTCGATCTTGGGGCCAAGAGGGCCAAGGGGATCCTGGCATGCATTGAAAGGAGTGTGGACAGCAGGTCAAGGGAGGTGATCCTCCCTCTCTACTCTGCCCTGATCAGGCCTCACCTGGAGTACTGGTGTCTGGTTCTGGGCTCTCTGGTACAAAAAAAGACAGGGATCTCCTGGAAAGAGTCCAGCGGAGGGCCACAAAGATGATACGGGGCCTGGAGCATCTTCCCCATGAGGAAAGGATGAGAGACCTGGGTCTGTTCAGCCTGGAGAAAAGATGACTGAGAGGGGATCTCATCAATGTGTATAAATACCTGAGGTGTGGGAGACAGGGGAATTTGCCAACCTCTTTTCAGTGGTTTGCGGGAACAGGACAAGAGGTAATGGCCACAAGACAGAGCCCAGGAAGTTTCGCATGTGAAAGAACTTCTTCACAGTGAGGGTGATGGAGCACTGGGACAGGCTGCCCAGGGAGGTTGTGGGGTCTCCTCTGGAGATATTCGAGGCCCATCTGGATGCCTACCTAGGCAGCCTGCTGTAAGGAACCTGCGTTGGCAGGGGGGTTGGACCCGATGATCTTTTGAGATGATCAAAAGATGAGATGACCCGATGATCCCTTCCAACCCCTTCAATTCTGTGATTCTGTGATATAGTACGAACTTGCCTAAGGGCTGCTGTAGTCAGCAAGATCTATAACAGAAGACAGACATACCAAACATTACTGGAAAAGTGGATAGCATGTTATAGTACTATTTAGTCTCTTTCTCAGCTTGGTGACACTTCAGCATTCTGAATGCTTTACGAACACAATGGTATAGCTGTCACAATCTTTTTACAACCACTATGAGATCACAACTTAACCAGCAGTGTGGGCATATAAATGCATACCAAATAAATACAGCTTACAGACAAGATTAGCTACTCCAGCAAACCAATTCTTATTTCCTAGATAAAATATTACCAGTAGAGAGTGTCTGCAGAGCAGGATTTCCTGTGGAGACTGATGCTCTTCTTACCTGCAGGACCTCTGACTATAGAATGACGTGGGAAAATGGCAGTAATACTGGTTCTCATGTCAAAAGCTTACACACTCACATATGGTTTAGTGCTTTTTTGTGGTTTATACTGCAGTTTGTGGTCGATTCTAGCATACTATAGGGAAGCAGAGCCTCTCTTGTGAATAGCTACCATTACACAACCAGACAGCAAAGGAAATTTGGATTTTATTCTAAGGGACATTTATTTCCGTATAGGGCACTTATTTCCTAAAGCCAGTCTGAAAACTTATACCTCAAACTATATTCACTTAAGATTAGCAATCCAAAATGAATGTGTAAACGTAATGAAGTCCTTCGTTAAGATTTACATTTAATTTACACCTGCACTTTCATTGTTTTTTGAAACTAAATATTTATTTACTCTTTTTTGAGATTATATGGCTGACAGCATAATGATTCCTGGGTAGTGTTTCTACTTCATATGTTTTGCATCAGTGAGCAATAATATTTAAAAAATGCCTTGTAATGGAATTTTTGCATCCTCTGAAAGTCTGGATGTTTCATGTGAATTTATTCAGAAAGGAATCCCAGCAATTTTAATGAAACACAGGAAAGCCTATGAAACGCAATATGCCACTACATAACTTGACAAATGCCTAAAACCTAGACTTATGAATTGCGGTACAAATATATGTAATACTTAAATAAAAAACACCCAGTCAAATAAAATACACAAACAAAACCACCACAAACAAACAAAACAAAAACAAACAAACAAACACCCAATTTTTAAATTTATTACCTGCCAGGCTAATGCTTACAACCTTAAGAACTGTTTATATGTGCATATTTACAATGCAATGCATCATCTTTTTAAAGGCAGTGCTTAAAAGGACTGCAGTAATTTGTCTTGGCCATATTTTGGCCAGATACTCATTTACAGTTGTATTTATAAAATACTGCATTTAACATCTATTCTTGTAGCCTGCACTGTTTTGGGGATAACGTATTTCTCAGAACTATCTGATCATGCAGTCTACGTTGCAATGCACAAATTGAAGATCCCATAACAGTATCTAGAAAGACATTTCTGTACACACTTTCAAGTATGTAAGGCAGGATGCTGAAATATGTATGATCTATATCAATAATCGTGATTGTTTTACTGTTTCTCTTCCCCTCTCTTCACTTCATTCTTTTAATTTGAAGGGGCTATGCCTCAAGCAACCATACTAAATTTTGCTGTTTCACTGCTGTTGTAAGACAGTAAAATAGCTTTTTTACTAAATTGCGGCTGTGTTTCCAACACAGAATACAATTTGTTCTAACTCAGAGTGTTACAATATGGTTTCCTCCAAGTCTCATTTGTTGAGCTAGAAACTCTTAGTATCTACACATTGCCAAAGCACCGCTAAGTTGCCAATAAATTCCATCTAAAGAATTCTCCAGGTTTCACCTCTGTTTATGTGCCTTACCTGACATGATATATATCATCAAAGTTAGGACTGGGATTACTGCCATCCCCTAGCAGGGAGACCAGATGTGTGCTGAGGAAGTTTTTATTTCCTAAGTTTGCTATGTGAACATGAAAAAAAAGGAGAACAAAACACATTAACTACTCTTAGAAAATCAAAATGATAGCCTTGAAGAAGTTGAGTCTTGGAAAAAAAGACCTGCATATAAATAGGTCAGGTAGCTGGCAGTAGTTTGTTTCCTTTGGACTTGCATTGAATTATGGAAGATTAAAAAATAGCACAAAAATACTTCGGCAATTGTTTCAAAGAATTTGAGTGTAAATATGTTCTTTTCTCTTTGGATGTTCTAGAAAACCCAGCCCTAGTGATTAAATTTGTATAAAACAGGTACAGTAAAATTTATTTACATGTTTCTGCTACAAAACAGCTTCTGCCATTATTCCTTTTAATTTCAGTTCATTTGAAAGTTGGATGGAAAAAATCACTAAAAGTTTGTCTGAAAGGTCAGTTTGGATGCAACCAACCTAATTTGGTGCCATTTTGAAGTACTGTACTGTTCTGTTCTAGTTTGTTCTTTATTCTTCCAGGAAAGGCAAATGAAAGGTTAAACAGACATTAACTCTGTGGTTCATTTACTTGATCTCTTCTTTGAAGCTATTATAAATCAGCAACGGAACATTCTCAAAACAGGTTTAAGTGCAAGCACTTCTTGCTCGCAACCCTCTCAAACCAATGGATGATCCCAACCTGTTTGTGAATTCTGAAGAGCAGGATAATCAACATCACCTGAAGTACTTGTTTCATGGTAATACAGTTCTTAATGCTTGAGTTCTCTTAAAAAATACACTTCAGAGTTCTTTCATGCAAAAGTAAATCAGAACAAGAAAGGCTTCTACTACTACATTACTAACAAAACAGTATTCAAGAAAAAGTTGAGATTATCTTTGTACAACAGATCATATATAATATTAATCTTAAATTCATCAATTAAAAAGACAGAAGAGCTTACACGATCATTACTAGTTGGAGAACCAGTTCTGATTATCCTTGAAGCATTAGTTCAGTTCTCCTTTAATTATTTTTCTAAAATCACTTCAAAATTACACTGTACTTACTGGATTGAGAACCACTGTGAAGAACAATTCCCCACCTTGAATACTTTTGTCTAGTTCCTTTGGGCCTCCAGGATATTCTTTATAGAAAATAGTGTGGGTGAATAAGCCACAAGTTTGCCTAGGAAGCACCTGAATTTGTAAAAAACAAAACAAAAATGTTTATACTTTCTATGAGATAGTAAAAGCCAGCTGTGTAATACAAGTTATCGTGTTCCTTTGTAATAACTACTGTGTAGATTTGGCATTGCAACATTGCCAAAAGTCAACAGTGATGTAGTTTCATTAATACACTGACAGATCAATAAATAGTGCTCACAGAAAGAGACAAGGTTTTTATTATCAGTTAAATCAGGTAGTCCAAAAATTCATCACATTTTGTTTGAAACTGGAGATTGACGTCGATAGCTGTTACAATTCAGCAACCTCCTCAAACCAATTCTATCCATTATACCTGGTCCTAATATCATATATTCGAAGTTCATCAAAGATTTCAAGTCATTAAAAAAAAAAACATAGAAATGTAATCTGAAATATCAATCTATTTTGTATTTATTAGTTCCAACTTTTATTTAAGAGATAGATTTAGATGATCCTTGAGGTCCCTTCCAACCCAAACCCTTCTATGATTCTATGATTTTCTGTTAATTTCAACTGGAATTTGAAAGTCTTTTGGCTTAGTCACTGTGACCAATAGAACGTCTCTGCTGATGTGATGATTTTTATCGGAAATGCTCACGTTATAAAAATATGTGCTTCTCATTCAAGTGTGCTGGCTTCGTAAGACGAGTTGCAATAAAAAGTAGCATAAAAAAGCATGTATTTTTAAAAACAGTCAAAGAAAAAATCTTTTGAATAAGCAAAACCAATAAATGTATTTTGGATTTCCAGTAAAACTTCAGAATTTTTTCTATCAATTTCAGAAAATAAATCGCTGGGGAGTATTTCATTTATGGCTATTTTTATGGAAATTCAACAGCTGAATATTGATTTCCATGTATAATTCTTAAACTGAGACTGTTCTGAAATATTTTAGTCCAATTTAGGTCATTTATTATAAAATAGGTTAAACTTTTAAAACATGCAAATCCCTTAATTGGTGGGTTTTTACTCTTTTTTTTCTTGCAGATACATTTCTCAGCATCTTTTAGTGTTGTACAGAAAGCTGTCGCTATAGATCATAAATTCTGTGTTTTCATAAGCTGTATGGAATTTGTGTGTTTGCTATAAACTTGCATATGCTTTTTTAAAACCTTCAGATGATGAAATATGAGAACAATTCTTCACTGAGACAGGGAATGAAGCTGTAGTGGATGGAAAATGCTCTGTCAAATCATACACAACAATTTTATTACTGCATGTGTATTCATCACTATAAGCCTGCAGATGTAAAATATTTATGTGTTTGCCCTGGAGAACTGAAAGCTTGAGACTCCTAGAACAGGTGGCTTTATATGACTGCTCTTAGTAAATTGATGTTTGGCCGCACTGTCCATTCTTTCAAAGCTTATGTTAAATCTCATTATGTGTATTCAAATGGCATGTTTTTACAAAAAGTTATGCAAGAGATTTCTGGAGATTCTCAGAGTCAATCAATCTTACACAAATACTCTACACCCCCGAGCACAACCAAAACCCATTATTTTACATGCTGCTAATGCTTTGAGGAGAACAAACATTAGATCAAATCTGCTTGGTGTCAGTTTTTTTTCCTGGATGTCTGGAGATCATTTCATCTTGCTTCATCCAAATATAGATCAAAATGTTAAAAGTTTGCCGTATTATTATTCTGTTAGAAAAGCGGTATCCATGGGAACTGGAGGACAATACCAGAATTATGTTATAAGCTCAGTGGCAGTCTTGTGCTGAGGCACACGACCCTCCAAAACTGTTGGTGCATCCAGATGCGTAATACAGTACACACCGTAGTATCTTTCCCATTCACCACTTTCCTAAATGCTCCAGAAGAAGGTTACTCAACAACATGCCATCAAGAGTTTTTTCAAGTTCTTTTGAAACACTTCTCAGATAATAATGACATCACTTGATTCAGAAATAGCTTAAGCCCTGGTGACCGGATGGTATTAATGTAATGCCTTCCATGTCAGCAGTGTACAACACTTTTGGCAAATACCGCTGTCAGTGAGCTAAACTGTGAATTATGTAATACAGAAAAATGTGTGCGATTTGATTTGTAGCTGCATCAACTGCGCAGTTTCACAGCCTGAGGGGAAGTCTTCCTTCCCTCACCCTTCTAGGCGTTAGCCTTGCATCCAGACAGATCACCTGGGCCCAGAACCTAGGTGAGGGGTTAAATCACAGTGCAAAGCACAGTTCACGTTTCTGTACATCAAGAAGGAAAACGAGGGCAACTGTGCATGGTTCATATGGAGGATAAAATATTTATGCATAAAGATCCAGATTTTCAGATGGCATAAACTGGCAAAGCTCTTCCGCAGTTAATGGTACTATGCAAATTTAAAACCTGCTAAAAATCTAACTCATAATATTCTGTTAAAAGATGCAAAGTAGACTTTTTCTTGAGCTCTCTGAACCAGCATTTAACAGTAGGAACAGAACAGTTAACAGCCTGTTAACTGTTAACAGCAAGGTTCCTGGAGGCCACCTCCCTCAGCAATAACATCAGCAACAGACTGGTTTTAATTAACAAGATACTGTCAAATATATCTTGCTACTTATGCAAAGCAGTATGTGCTTCTCACAAAGTGAACTTTCAGGATAACATGCTTTTTCAACTTAAAAATAAATAGTTTGTAAAATGGTAGACTCTTTGTAACATGGACATCATAAATACAACTCACCATGATATTTTTGTGGATGAAGCCTCTTCTATACCTTGCAGGCTTCAGATGAGGGTATTCTTCTGTGCTGGTAACTCTGATATTCCAGACCTTTTTCCAGGCATCATAAAGTTGAACATGCACTGGATAGACCCCTGAATGGTGTGGAGCCACTGCATAGCCCATGTCAGTTGGAATACCATGTTCCTAAAACAGAACAGAACAACTTTCAAAAATTTAAGGAACTTCATGTTTGGGCATTTTGCAAATTCTTTGATTGTGGAAGATCGAGAACAAGTCTGAAATACAAATAATGGTGACATTAAAATATGAGGTATAAAAGGGAGATGAAGGCAGAATAGTGAAGATAAAACACAGGATTTTAATACATGAGGCCTTTTAAAAATATTTCTATTAGTATGTAGGAAAAAGGAATACAAATGTATTTTATGTTGATTTCTTTAATCAATACATTATTCACCGCTGCATTCTTTCAAGTTCTTAAAAGGAAATGTGCTCACAAACTAAGAATTCAGAGAAAACTACTGGCACATATGCAACAAAAACAGCTAGCATTTGGCATTTAAAATTAAGAAAAAAAAAAGTGCTATCCACTACACTTCCCTACACAATTACTTAGTTGAATTTCACAGAGGATCACCGGATTTCCCTTCTAATCCAACGGAGCATAAACCATATTAAAAAAAAAATCGTAACTATTTTTGTATTGTTTTAAAAAAGAAGAAAAATTAGCCACTTGTAAAATCCTGAAGATAACAGGCAGATGTTCTAGATTATCGCCTTTTGTAGCATATCTTTTGTTTTTGCAGATTTCTATCATTTATCTTGTTTACATACTCATCTTGCCAGTATTATTTTATCTAGAAATTCAGTTTCTACTCTTTTCTTTCTGGTTTCCAATGTACTCTAATGAGTTCTGACACTTTATCTGTTTTCTTTCAGGTTACTTTTCAAAAGACAGAATACAGCAGATATTTCTGTGATATCTGGTTAGTACAACATAGGATGTTGTTGTGGTGGAATGATTTAGAAAAACTGCCTTTTGCACAACCATTGCATTAGGTTTAAGAGCTTTTTAGATTGTTTATATTTGTATCATCTTCATCGCATTTTAAAATTACACTTTGTGTGCCAAGATAAGATATGGTTGATACCTGGGTTCCTTCCATTACATAAACCAGTTATTAAGGAATCTGAAAAACTCTAAGTCTTCTCTTAACAAAAAGTGGGTTCGTGACATTTGTAAAATAATCCTTCTTCATCTTTTCTGGAGAACTGGACTACTGCGTGAGATCAAGTGTACTGGATGGACAGGACAACAAAGATGAGGAAAACAGGGTAGACTAAAAACCGGTGTGCTGAAAAACATGGGAATTTTCCCAATTTTTATACAAGGGATTTAACATAAAAGGAGATCAGGTAGAAATGAAAGAAGTTTTTTCCAACCAGAAGGAAAAGCCTGAGCAGGAAGTGAATTCTGTAGGAAGTGCTAATAACACACTGTGAGGATTGTTAACAGATCCCACACAATACAGTGAGGAAGAGAACGCAAGAAGAGACGTTCTTCATCTGCCTACATTTGAAAAGTTCCTGTGCTGCCTGAAGTATAGAATACGCACAGCCTTATTTGTTTGTACCACCACATGGTCACAAAGGTTTGGTACATAAACCCACGAGGATGACCCCTGGGAGGTATGCTTAAGCAAATGGGAATACTGGTATTCAGAACGAGTCATTCACATTTTTGGTAAGAAGGTTAAGTGCTTGCTAATTTTCTGAGCCATCTGGGTCTCAAGAAATAGAAATCTAAAAGGTAACTTCCTCTGAGAACTAGCACAGGAGCAATAGCATCAGACAGTTGTCTCCATCTATAGGTTTAGTTCTCTCGCTGTAAGGACATCCATTCTGTCCTTTGATAATAAGGCTTCCATACTCAAATTTTCTTTACCTACTCAGAAGTGATGTGTAAGCAGATTATTACATGGAAGTCCGCGTTACAGCAATAAATATACATGTACATAAGGACCGTAACACGCTTAACAAACTGCTATCGCTTTGACCAGATACAGTAATTTAAATACCCAAATAGTTTACACAAAAGCCACAATATTTTTTAAATCACACCTATTGCACCCACTATGTTTCCAGACACATCACAGAAAGCAGCAGCGCTCTGTTTGGGTTTTTGACACCAAAATCTGGATAGCTACCCACTCCTTCCTTCCCAAGTGCTGTAAGAGATTTTTTCCCCTAATTCCACTAGTTTAATGATGCAAAATTAGTGTGTGCTTTGCTTTCCAGAACAGTGAATCTCTTGAATTTTGCTGTAGTTTTCATCGCAGACCTCTTATTGAGAAGCTCTTCAACCGAAACTTAGCAGCTACCTCTTCCTTACCACAGGGGTAAATCCTTTTTGTGTCACAAGTATCATTAAGTGCATATAGGATTAAGTGCATATAGGGTTAAAACTACATGGTTTTGTACCCATATGTGGGTATATGTTGTTCATGTACAAATGAAGACACACCTATGCATTCGTAACGTCTGCCGTTTGTGCTAAGGTTAAACATTGAGTCCTCAATATGAGACGTTATCGGTTATATGTAAGATATTACAACTTTATTAAAAGCTCAGAACAAAGCAAACTCATGAAAGGCAGCGTTTGCTTCTGCTCCAGAAGAACATGAGAAAGAAGACTTAAAAGATACGAAGCCTTCAAGGGAAGAAAGGCAATTTTTCCTAATTTAAGGGTTACTTTGAACCTAGTGTAATGGTGTGTGTAAAGGCACATACCATCTACTCTCATTGGAGAATCCTGAATTTTTAATATTTAAAATACTGGCATAATTACCATTTCTATGTGGTAATTCATGGCACGCTACGAACACATAATGGGACATAAGATTTTATTGCCCCAAGGTTGGTGTAGCCTTTGCCTCGCTGCTCCTTGATAAGATCCAGGCACCCAATCACACTACACCCATGGAGCACATCGTCTGTGGCTCTGCAGCTGGGGTGCTGCATGCATAATGTGCCAAAGTAGGAATGAGCAAGATCTGTCCTATGGCTTTCAGTACTTGGGGAGATGAAGAACAGCTACACAACCCGTTACACAGCTTTACACTATTTAATTCCATCATCAATATTTAAATTCCTCTTCCTTTTATCTTAATCTCGTCTACTTCATTCAAGCATGCATAAACATCAGAAAGAATAATCTTTATAGAACACAAGAAATTGCATTCTCTAATGTCTCATTTAATCTTCCTCATTCAGCTCTAAACAAATGTCTGAATTTCAAGTTTTTTTTTTCCCCCACAGGTTTTACAATATGCTGTAATAAATAGGTAATCAAAATCTTTCATTCTAATTATGAGCCTATCATCTTCAATGTATTAGTGCCTCCATTACTTTTCAGTCACTAATGCCCAAGTTGAGCATTTCACATGCATTGTATACATTTTTTTTTTGGATAAATTATATGATTTGCCTCTTCATTTATCTCTTCTCTATTGAGAACACTCATGTATTATCAGTTTATTTCATAGGAGTACTTCTGAGCTCCTTGTCTTCCAAATAAAATCCTTAAATAGCTAGTCATTCCCTACATAGCAATTTTACAGCTTCAGAACACCTGGTAGTACACCTATACGCAACAAAAGCCAACTTGTACTTACAATGGACACAATTAATGGGGGAAACTGCATCTGGTGTAGTCAGAGTGGTCTGAACATGTATTTTTTGCATTAATCAAAAATGCAAGTCACTGTAAAAGTGATCTTCACAGTTACCTAACAGAAAAGACAGTACTGGATTATTAAAATTGTATAAAAAGCTGTAAAAACAAGGAGGTTTGGTGTGAATTATTTTTCTAAAATGTATATTCTCCAAAAGGATGAGAACCGTGTTTCCCTGAGCTATTTTACCATGTGTGTGCCCTGTAGGTGAACACAGCTGTTTACAACTCCCTTAGGTTAGCTCTGGTGAAGTGCTCTATCAATGGGCTGAGGAGCCCCCCAACTGTTCTGCTGGAAGGATTACTTAGCACAACCTCATGCTTCTGGAGCTCCCTTAGTAAAGTAGTGCAAGATCTGTGGGAGAGCTACTTCACTTGAAGTCCAAATCTGGGGACTATTATGCTTCTGCGGCAGAGTAGACCTTCCTCTTCTCTCACATCTCCTGAACTTCTAAGAGAGGCACCTTCTTCGACAGTGATGGGAGCAGGGAGGAAAATGGAATGTTTACAGAGCATTGGGGAGGAAGGAACCACAGTGGCCATATTACTCCTTGCTAGCACACAGAGCCTACCCAGCGTTCAGGAGCTTTTCCAGGAACTGTCATTCCATGGTTACCAGTTTTGGTAATTTTCCTTCATTTTACTTAATCTATAATTTTGATCCCCCAAATAATACCTCACTTCAGTGTGCTTTATATAACTGCCTTTTTCTGGTATTTGCTTCCTCTTCTACCATGTTATCTAGTTTTCTTGTACATTGCAGAAATAATTTAGTCCCCAGAATACTCTAAAATGTTGAAACCAGTCTTTTCAAATAAGTTTAAGTAATAAGGTATATTTATAATCAAATATAATTTAAATTTAGCAACTTCCATTTATCCAAACAAGTAATACACTGTATTACATATGAATGTTATGGTTTGGTTTTACTGTATGCAATTAATTGTTGAGAAGAGATTAGGATGCTTTTTTTAGTATCAGCAGGCCTAAGGATCTGTTTTTATTTTTTCTTCTGTTCTCACTGAAGCTTTTTCCAGAACTTTGCTGTAAATAAGTAATTAGTAATGGCAATGGCTTTCAAAATAAGTTTTGATGAAGTTGGTCTAAAGGGAATATATGAGATGGTATTAGATATCACCACAGAAAAGCATCTTTGAAAAAGTGGCACACTTCACTAATTTTAACATGCAGTGTTTTCACAGTCATTCGATGTGTTTTGGCAAGAGTATTTATTCTAATCAAGATTTTTTTTCCCTAATCCAAACAAGAGGTTATTTGGACAAAATTCTATTGAGAAGAATTCTGCACTAGAAGATTCTTTTTTTTTAATGCACCTTTCCAAGACGGGAAAACAGTCATTCTTCACTCTGAAAGATTTTTTCAAAATTTTTTCAAAATTTTTTTTAAATAAATACAAACTCAAATTTTTAATTGAGAAGGAAATTCAAACTGTAGAGAAACATAACTTTTATACCACAAATTGACTGTGAAAATCACTTTATCAAAGATTTCTTTTTTCTATTCATTGGGATTAAAGTAAATTCTACAAGCACTGATTTTCTTACAGAATAGAAAGAGTGCTTTCTGAACGATCAAATTCAATATAAAATGTAAAAATATTACTTACTAAGGCAAATTTTTTGTTGAGGATCATCTGCTCTACCAATGATGATTCATTGTGGAAAAGATGAGGCTGCATGTGACTCCACATATGGGGAAACCACCAAAACTCATCCACAGACCTCAACAACAGGTCATCGCCTTCATCTTCCTCTTCAGTGCCTGCAAAAAAAAAAAATAATTCTTGAAGTATAGCTTCTACTTATATTATTACAAATACTTGGAAACGAAGGAAATTGGCAAAATAAAATTTGGCTGTTGAAATTACTAAGAATTTTAAATGTTTCCAAGTATATATTCCCTTTCCTGAAATAACCATACTCAGGTAAAAGACTGAGTCCCATTTCCATGGCATCTTGAATGTATGGCACAACGTTGTTCACAGAATCACAGAATTTCTAGGTTGGAAGAGACCTCAAGATCATCGAGTCCAACCTGACCTAACACTAACAGTCCCCACTAAACCATATCCCTAAGCTCTACATCTAAACGTCTTTTAAAGACTTCCAGGGATGGTGACTCCACCATTTCCCTGGGCAGCCTGTTCCAATGCCTAACAACCCTTTTGGTAAAGAAGTTCTTCCTAAGATCCAACCTAAAACTCCCCTGGCACAACTTAAGCCCATTCCCCCTCGTCCTGTCACCAGGCACGTGGGAGAACAGGCCAACCCCCACCTCGCTACAGCCTCCTTTAAGGTATCCGTAGAGAGCGATAAGGTCGCCCCTGAGCCTCCTTTTCTCCAGGCTGAACAAGCCCAGCTCCCTCAGCCGCTCCTCGTAGGACTTGTTCTCCAGGCCCCTCACCAGCTTCGTCGCCCTTCTCTGGACCCGCTCAAGCACCTCGATGTCCTTCTTGTAGCGAGGGGCCCAAAACTGAACACAGTACTCGAGGTGCGGCCTCACCAGAGCCGAGTACAGGGGGACAATCACCTCCCTAGCCCTGCTGGCCACACTGTTTCTTATGCAAGCCAGGATGCTGCTGGCCTTCTTGGCCACCTGAGCACACTGCTGGCTCATATTCAGCCGACTGTCCACCATCACTCCCAGGTCCTTCTCTGCCTGGCAGCTCTGCAACCACTCATCTCCCAGCCTGTAGCTCTGCTTGGGGTTGTTGCATCCCAGGTGCAGGACCCGGCACTTGGCCTTGTTGAACTTCATGCAGTTGGCCTCAGCCCATCGGTGCAGCCTATCCAGATCTTCCTGCAGAGCCTTCCTACCCTCGAGCAGATTGACACACGCACCTAACTTGGCGTCATCTGCAAACTTACTGAGGGTGCACTTAATGCCCTCGTCCAGATCATTGATGAAGATATTAAAGAGGACTGGCCCCAGCACCGAGCCCTGGGGAACGCCACTAGTGACGCCTCCAACTGGACTTGACTCCATTCACCACGACTCTTTGGGCCCGGCTATCCAGCCAGTTTCTAACCCAACGAAGCGTGCGCCAGTCCAAGCCAAGAGCAGCCAGTTTCTTGAGGAGAATGCTGTGGGAGACGGTGTCAAAAGCCTTGCTGAAGTCAAGGTAGACCACATCCACAGCCTTTCCCTCGTCCACCCAGTGCGTCACTTTGTCATAGAAGGAGATCAGGTTCGTCAAGCAGGACCTGCCTTCCATAAACCCATGCTGACTGGGCCTGATCGCCTGCTTGCCCTGCAAGTGCCGCATGATGACTCTCAAGAGGATCTGCTCCATGAGCTTCCCTGGCACTGAGGTCAAACTGACCGGCCTGTAGTTTCCCGGGTCTGCCCTCCGGCCCTTCTTGTAGATGGGCGTCACATTTGCTAGCCGCCAGTCAACTGGGACCTCCCCCGATAGCCAGGACTGCTGATAAATGATGGTAAGATGTTCTCACATTCACATGCGGTAGCAATAACATCAGCAATTAAGGACAGAAGCAGTGTACAAGACTGTTGTGTACATGACTGTTTAGTACTGAGGACAAATGAAAATATTGACAACTCTTTTTTGGTATTCTGTATCCAAAAGAAATTCACTCTCCAATCAAATTTCTTTTCCTTTTGTTACCTGCGGTATGTGGAACTAATTTTTCTAGCAGCCATTTCAGAATGTTATGCAAAACACAGCTGCTTCCTCTTCCCCTGCATTCCAGTTACAACCTTTTTAGGAGTTCCCAGAAATCTGCATCTTTGAAGATAAAGAGTGGCTGCAGCCCACCAAGTTATTCTGAGACCCCAGATCTGTCTTTTCAGGTACTCTCCCTGCCTGTTCCTAATGATGTGGTGCCCTCGCATAGACCCTGCAGCAATTTCTAACTGGTGTGCTGATTCATAGGAATTGCTCAGGCAGCAGTGTGTAGCTGTGTCGTTCCCCTAGGCCTCTGATGCTACAGCTACAGGAAGAAATACGACAGCAACAGGGCCTGACCCCGAGCCAGCTGGCCACTTGGATGCTCGTAAATCCTAGCCTGCAAGAGAAGCAGCTGGTCCCAGCTCCCTGCTGGGACTGGCTCCTTGCCTGCGCTCCCTGCCAGGGTGCACCCTGGCTCTGCGTCGAGCGGGGGCTGGCCTGGGCCAAGAGCAGTGCAGAGACTGTTCTGGTAACCTGAGAGCCATGACCACTGCCTTCAGCATTCAGCCCCGGGCCTCAGCTATGTGCCATTTAGCAGAGATTTAGCCTGCATCCCTGACAGCACCTCAGGGCTGGGAAGTACCAGGGCCTAATGAGCTGACAGATCAGGACACCAGCTCTTCCACCTCCAAGCTCAGGTATTTATCCTAGTCCTAATGCACTTTTACTGATAGGCCTGTCAAAGGCAGCTATATTTAAACAAACCCCTAATGGGATGCCTTATAAAGATTGCATAAGCTAAACTTTGACAACCTATTGCTTAACAAATCTTCATGGCGTGCACATTTGTTACTTGCTCCTACTTCTTCCAAAATAGTCAACACAACTTTACAAATCCTTTTTCTCTCTTAGCATTTTGCAATACCTACTGTCTTTTATTCATTTTTTCAGTCCCTGTGTTTTCTCCATCAGTAAGGTTTTATGCTCATTAACCCTCTAAGCCTATTGCTTTCCCTTATTTCCTTCAACAAACCTTGTCCAACATTCCCTCACTGCTGTGTATTTCCCTTTACCTCAGAGGGAACTAAAGCAATGAAGGAAAAATGCGTGCAAAAGCATGTAATGATGTATCAGTATCTGTTGGATCATCAGATTTTAGGACTCCATGTGGCCCTGTGTGATGCTCACATGCTATAAAAGAAAGTGATGGGAGTGGGTAAAGGTTATAAAACAGGCAGGTCAGGGAGAAGAAACTTTTCTTCAAGAAAGGAAGAAAGCCACAGCAGGAGATGGGCTGTAACAGAGTGAGGCTCAGCTCATTCAGTTTACAGCTGGTAACTGGGTCAGCCTGTACTACAAACATGCAATACCTTTGCCAAATCCCGATCAACCAAAAATAGGCAACCCACGTGCATGTTCCCTCCAAAGCATCTGAACTGTCAACTGAGGCAAAAGAAGCGGGCTGGAAAGTACCTTTGCCTGCTGAGAGACTGGCAGGTGACAGGCTTGGCAGCCAGGACCTTTTTGTTGGACCATTCTAGGCAAGAGAAAGGAGGAAAGGATGGGACTGGATGGAGAAAGTGATGCACTGAATGTGAAAAATTTAAGGCATCTCTGGTCTCTCTGAATTGCGCAGGTGACACCTGGTTGGCAGGGGTCAAACATTTAGCAAGTCTAGCTGATCTCTGCTGTACCCAAAAGAAACCTGTGAGGGACTAATCGGTTGTAAATAACTGAATTCTTTCCCTGCCTCTTTTCGTCATGTGGCAAGTAATACTGACCAAGGAGCACAAACACAGAAGGAGTTATACACATCCCTCTGCTACATAACATGCACAGAATCAAGCACAGTCAAGTTCCGTGTTTCTTCAGCTTTGAATCAGGCCTTTTGTTTCCTAGTCTCAGCTAACTTGTTGCTTTGTCTCTTTCATATTACTATCCCTCAGCTATGACATTATCTTGTATTGTCTTCTGTCTCTCTCTTCCAAGCTCTCATGTTGTCCTGTTTTGCATGCATACCTTTTTCTTTGCTTCTTCTATATCACATCCTATTTAATACTTTATCCTTTATTTCTTCATATTACTGCAGTGGCTTAAGTATAGCATTATTTTAATGAATAATATATATTGCTATGGTATCACTACCGTAGAGGTTAAACTATCCAAACGGACAAACTGTGGTAGTTCAGAAGATCACTCAGTAAAGTCAATAGGAAATTTCATTTGATCAGTGGAATTTACCACTCAAAAAAGGTCAAGAGGAAGTGAATTTTAATAAAGGGGAGGAGGAATTCAAACTGTTCCCCACAGGCACCTACTGCAGGTGATACAACTTACTAAAAATTTCAGATTCCTCATCCTAAGATGCTCCAGCCACCTAAAATTACTACCGAAATTCTCCAGGTGCTCAGGAAATAGTTGCAGAGAAAAATTCATTGCATTACCCTACATGCTTCCCTCTCCCCATTTCCTGGGACAGGTTCTGTAGTAAGCATCTAAGCTGAAATTTCATGTCCCACACTTCGAATGGAAGCATGAAGAAACGATATGAGATGTTTTTGTGACACCATCAGAACTGATTCAGTGTTATCCAATGACACACATGTAACACATACAAAGCATACAGAAAACTGTCATTCCAGACACGGACTGCCTTTTGCAAATTTTCTTCCTGGCCCTGTGACTCTGGCATTTCTGCATGTCTTGCTGTGCAGGAGGAGAAGGAAACATTCCTCTTATTCAGGAAACTTAATAGCCTGACAAGACACTGCTGAAGGGCTTAGTCTTCTCAGGCTTAGAAACTACAGCTTGGCTCTCCTACGTCCACGTCATTGCTCTCCTTACTGGACTATTACACAAAGCATGAATGCAATCATTTTTTAAGAGAGAAATGTAGCTGCAAAGACGTATTTATAGACTCTACCTACACGATTATTTCCACAGAGACTTAGCTCAAACAAAAGGTTAATCCAGAATAATAAATTTAGGAGAAAAAAAATTGATTTGATAAATCACACAAATTATGTCCCACAGCAACCTGGAAGAAAGAACATTTTTTTTTTCAGTTATACTAAAATGAAGGAAATTACTCCCTCTACTTAAACTGTTAGTCCCTATCATTCCTATGTCTCTCAGTACTATAAAAAAGACCATAAAAATGAAAGTTGCTTTAGTTTTTCATTCTTACCTGTGTGATAGAATTTCCCTGAAAATCCCAGGTTGAAAGTAAAATTTGTAATCTGAGCTCTCAAAAGATTCTGAGTGTCAAGCAGGGCCTGAAAAAAAACATATAACTGTAGCAAACTACATCTGGCACAGAAATTTAATGTAACAACATAAATACTTTTAAAGGCACGTATGTTTCCAGTTTTCTCTCTACAAAAGCAGCACTTTATGTATGACAAAGAAGTGATATTTTAATTACCACTTAATGATTAAAGACAGGATGCAAACCGCATTATTTTTCTTATAAAGGTGACCAGCTACCAAAAGCTTACTCCCTGGGTCATTAGATGTGGAGACAAAGGTATTTTCACTGGCTTGTGCCTTTCTCTTTACTCAATAAATGTGGAACACAGCCAGGATCAAAATTCAGATCTCGTGTCCCAGACTGCTGCTCTGTTTGCTAGGGTGCATAGCATTTATTAGAATTACTTTTCCCTAGATCAGGTCAAGCACATACACAGCATTTTATTCATGTTTTGAAATTACTGCCAATAGAAGAAAAACACACAGAAAGACAGAAAGAAAGAAGTTAAATGAAACCTATTCCACATCAAAGAACTTAATGCTACCCCCAAACTGTGACTCACTTCTCAGACAGTTATCATCCTGGCTGTCAGCATAAATGTACTCGCACTACATTAGTACAAACAAAAAAACAGCATGCAGAAAGAAGGGGGAAAGCTATTACTCATCGGACACAGCTTCACTCTTTGATTTCAATATGCACCCCTTCATCTGTCATTCCCAAGATTTACAGATTACTTTAAGGAGTTATCTCCCAAACTCTCCTACTCTGCTGTCGTTGTTTACTATTTCAATTTTTCAGGGGTAATAGAGAGAATCTAGCTCTCCAATACAAAAAAACACAAAAAGCCAAACCCCTCTGCACAGCAAGAACAAAACTTAAAACCAAAAAGCCTCCTCTAACACGAGGCCCAGACCACACATTCCTCCAAACAGCCTGTCTTGAGCTCGAGCTGACAGTAGCTACTTTCTGAGCACATTGGGCTCCTTGAGATTCGTGAGACTGCACATAGCACAGCCAAGCCACACGGCCAGCCACAGCACACGGACATGCCCAGGCACTCATGTTGACTGCTACGTAGCAACACCTTGGAAAGAAAGGAAAATTTGTACATCAAAAGTCATAAAGGAGTTTTCAAAGTCAACATACAATATACCACAGTTGTTTTAATACACTACTTAAAAACAATACCCTTGTTGGAAGTAACTCGAAGTGTGTTGTGAAAGGGGTGAGTATTTAAAATCACAAAAGAAATATTAAAATCACCAGAAATTTTCAAAAGTTTAAAGGTGAAATAGGTATCCCACTCCTTGAATTCAATGACAATTTTCTGCCTTGACATACATGACCCTTATGATCGTTTTCATTGTATTAGCAGCTTACAATTTATATTTTTTAAACCAAAAAGCCTAAGGCAACAAAATATTAGCACAGAAATCAAGTCAAGCTTTGGAAATAGGCATAACACAGTTAAGTTTCTTAAAATACGGCCCTGTTTCACAGACCACAGTGATATCTACCTTATCAGACAATCTTCTGGGCACACAAGCTCTCCTTTGGGTCTTTTAGAGGCTTCACCTACCTCAGTTCTAATAAAAGTACGACCTCTATCTACAAACTCAGTCAAGCCTGCCTCCGTAAGCTCCTGTACCTACACTGCGTTGACAAAGCCCAGCAAAGGCTGCCAGTTGCAGGGGCCTGCCCTCCACACTAACCTCTAGAGCCTGAAAACAGCAGGCACAGAGCTCCCCGTGCACCACAGTGGGTGCCTCTGCCCTGCTCTGCACTCCCCTTCCAGCGCTGAGTATCTCACCTGGCCCCAGCGACAGATTGCAGCGCTGCCAGAAGGGGAACACAACAGCCAGTCTCTTTACTATCCCATACATCGCTGTCACAACAGCCCCTCACCTCCGTAGCTTCTTGTCCCTGGCCCCTCCACTGCTGCTGGGACAAGAGGAGCCCTGGGGGAAATGTGTGGTGAGGCCATGGCCCCCCGAGACTGAGGCTGCAGCAGCTCAGCAGCCTGTGGCTTCACCTGGCTCTGGGAGGCTGGTGCTTGAGACAGCTGGTTGGCAGCAACAGGAGAGACAGTCCCTTCGTCCCTGTGCTGGAGGGATGCAAAGCTGAATTTTGCTGACACTGCTGGCAAAATATGAGCACTTTCACTCCTGAGTCATCATTAGCACTCGCCTTGTTTTCCATTTTGGCAGACCAGAGCATTAGGCATTAAAACTACATCAATCACAAAGCTAAACCTAGGAACGAGCCATTATGTTTCTGCCTCCCGTGCCCAAAGGCCATTGTATTGGCTTCCCATCATCTTGCCTCTCCCACTGTCCTCTTCAGCACATAGCTCTAGCAACAGTGAGAGGAGGCTTCATGAAGCAATAGCAGTAAAGCAAAGACCATCATCTTCCAATAGAAAGGAAAGCCTGAAAAATGTCCTGCAAACCATGACCTTTAAAAAGGGATGAGTAAAATGAAGCACAGAACAGAGATCTTTGAAAACAAGCTTGAGCCTTCTGAAGTGGAATATTGAGAGAAATCTTGCACCAGCATAACGAGGACTTTTGCACAGCCGAACTGAGCAAGGATCACTGAGGAGGCTCCCTATCCTAATGAAAGGTAGCAAATCTGCAGATGATATTATTAAAACCATCCTTGAGCTGCTGGAAACTGATTCAGTGAAAAATTTATCTTTTTAGCGAGAGGCACAGTTAAAAATGTAGGAGGTAAATGTTATGGCTATAGACTTCTTATATTAACAGTACGTAACTTCAAATGAAAGAGACTCTGAGTACAGCTTGACAGCGAGATGACATGAATGGGCTGTAAAGCTCCGCTCCTCAGAATCAGGTTCAACAGACCCTGCCAGAAGAATGAAACAGATGTTTAGAAACCCGTCAAAAATATCATACTGAAGGCGTTTGCGTAGCAGGGAAGTAGGTTCCTCAGAAACCCAGCTGGGAGGCAGACCTCTGGATTTTCCTGTGCTGTGTGACTTTAAAGAAGTTTAGGGAAAAAATTACATTTGTTATGGTAAAAATTTAGTTACACAGGATAAAGTCAAAGTCCCAAATGAACAGATCAGATTGATAACATGACTTTATTTCTAAATGTGTAGTATCAAATATAAAAAATCTCAAAGCTATCTGCCCCCTTCCCAGCAAATTGGAGGTGTGTTTACTGCCCCTGAGCATCAACCTCTGAACTGTAAGGAACTGTGATTTATTTCTGAGCTGATGGTCTTATCCTCTACCTTTCTAACATCTTCACAGCTTCCCAGTGATGGAAAAACAGAAAGAAAAGAAAGTAGAGGGGCTGGAAATGCTCAAGCTTGGAAGAGCTTGCTGCTGCTCTTCCAGGCGTGCTGCAGCCATCCAGCTGACAGGAGAGGGTTTGCAAATGGCAGGTGAGAGAAGGGTAGCAAAAAGCCCACCGTGTTTCTGTGATAATGCAATGTAGGGTTTACTTCTTCACTGGGAGTTAGTGTTACTGGTGTAATTATCACTTTCTCACATCCACAGCTGCCTGGTTGCTGCATTTTCTTTAGGGCAGTGGTCACTAAGACATCCCTCGGTCCGCTCCTGACTGATCTCTTTCCATCACAAACAACACAAAAAGGAGAGTAACGGAGATCTGGAGTTCACCTGCTACAGAATGAACTTCAAAAGAGAGCCTGTTGTTTTTTTGGCCACCTTATTCTCATTAAAACCAACAGGTGTTTTGCTAAAATCTAGTAATGCTGTTTGAAAATGTACCAGCTAATACCAAGGGTGTAGCTGCTCACCTGCTCTATCTGCAAAGAGGGTGTGCAAAAACCTACTGTGAACCATCTTCCGTACAGACAAGCTGAGATAACATTTGAGTTGTCATGCCTATGATTATTTTCTTGGTGACTTGACATTTTACACATTTTTCAGGTTCTAAAAACAAAATGTTAAAACTCATGAAAAATATATAGTAGCAGATGGCAGGGACTATTACTGTGAGTTTCAATTAGAAACACTGAAAGAGAAGCAGGGAGGAGGAAAAGCCTGAAATTTCATTTCTAAATGCTATTCTATACACTTAAGGTAAGCCGGTGATATTTATTTCATGATTGCTTTATGAAACGTCCCTCTAGGTATGAGATGTTACATAAATATGCTAGTAACAAAGAATATATTTTAGAACCTGTTCAGTAAAATCTTCACGTATTTATAAATAATTATTTAGCATATTTGTTATACTTCCACTGGTACCTGTAAGGAAAATAAAGTTCTGGATGCGTAATCACTATTAGGTACACAACTACAATGGAGTATTTTCTTTTAAACTTTTCCTAGCTCACATATTAGGTTTAGGAAATTTCTTTCAGCAGAAGTCAAATGTGAGAATTCAATATATGATGAGAGACCCCTTTGTTCTCCAACAGCCTAAAACAATCTCAGAAAAGGCCCTGTTACTATCCAATGAATAGATGAAATTTGCCCTGACAGTTTAGAGTTCTCCCAATCCTTGCATCTGACATGTTTATAGTATAATGAAAGGAATATAAGAAATCGTGTATGTTGTAAATAAAGTCCGATTCTCAGGTGATTAATCAGCTCAGCAAATGTAAGCTGCTGTAACTGCCAGTGGGATCTCATGAAATTTTGAATTTAAGAGAAAATGGGCTTTAGGATCACAAACAGAGCAGCAGGAGCCAAGAGAATTACTATTGAATTGAAATATTCACACAATGAAAATGCATGAGAATCCCTGCCCTCGTATATAGATGGTCTCCTTTCTCGACAACCATAATATTTAGCTCTTCTTATCGCTTTTCATTCAGAAACGTCAACTATGTTTACAAAATAAACAGTTTTATTTCATTTGTCTCCTCTTGCAGAAAGGACAGAGACACAGACAGATGACATGGGTTGTCAAAAGCTTTTGCTCACGTAAATCAGCAGTAAAGCCAAGAACAAAACTCCTATTGCCAAACTTGCTTCCCGTCTCCACAGCCAGGAAACCATTCTTCTTCATATACCTCCTTGTATGATTTCACTTTACAGCCTGTCACAGAGATACCAGAAGTGTCAACTTGTCTTTGGTAAACAGACAGTAGCAATTTCTTCAGCATCAACAGATTTTTCAAACCCAAACATCTTGGCTGATCCAACAAACAAGTTGGGAACGCTAATTCTGTTCTACAGAAAAGGAACTATTGCGTATTTCTGTAGTCATACCAACGTATTTATGACTATTTTCTTCCTCAAAAGCTGTTGGAGAACTTAGACACCTGAAAAGCAAAACAGTTCGTAACACTTAATTTTACTTGTAATCACTTAACTAAATTGGCAAGGAAATAGACATAGCCTCACAATGCTGCAGCATTAAGATACTCAACTTCAAATTAGTACCTGCTTTCATGCTGATAAGAAAAAGAAAGCTTCATAATTTTCCAAGAATGTCTGACCTTCTGACCTTTCTTCTTTTTCCAGGAAAAAGTCTCATTTCCAGAACACTTGCTTTACTGTTTCATATTACATTAGGAATTACTTCGCTTCTTACGTCATACTGGCTCTTTATAAAAGGCAAAGATTTTCTGAAAAGCTAAAACAATTTAGTAAGTATAGTGTGAAAGCACGTGAGTGCTTTAACCTATGTTAAGCCCTGCAAGAGAGAAGAAACAGAACTAAAGCTACTTTGACTTCTGACTGGAGGTCTTAATATAGGGCTTTAACGAGCTGTAACTGATGTGATGTGCTTTTACTGTACACTTCTAATGCCATTGTTTTGCCTTTCCTGAGCTTGTCCAAGCTCTGAGGAAAGCTCTGCAACTGAAGCTGTCTGGGTATGTACAAGCACACCACCTGCCTCCCTCCATCCTTCCTTTCTGCAACATCGAACCTTTCCTGAAGTTCCTATCCACATTGCAAATTCACTTGCCTAAAAGAAAAAAAAAGAAAAAAAAAAAGAGAGACAGTGGGGGAAGAAATAGAGAAGTGAACGTAACATAAGACTGAAGTTTGCATTTATGATACATTCAAAAGTATTGATTTTTAGAGCACTATGCTTTTTTTCAGCAGTTCAACAACCACTATTTAAAACTTCCCACGTGGACTTTGAGGTTTCTCCGTTATATTTTGCATACCAGCCCCAAAGCTTTGAAGCAGTAGCAAGGTGTCCAGTGTTAGAGGCAAGACATGGCTCGGTGTGGCAGCACGGCACAGAGCAGAGCCCAGGTTAACAACCCATGCCTCAGTACCAGCTTTGGGCTTCTTCTGGCACTGCTGGGGTTTATGGCAGAAAAGAAAGAAGAAGAGACACGCTGCCTAGGGAGGGGAGAGATGAGGAGAGCTGAAAGGATCCATTAGAAATGTTGCAGGAGTGTGATAAGGGACTAAGAGTGAGCCCCGGTGATAGAGCAACCAGGAGATGGGAAGGCAGAGGCAAGAAATTGGGGTGTTTGGAGGCAGCATGGCAAGGAGAAACAGAAGGCAGTGTCAATAAGGGTCCCTCCCAAATGGCTGGGAGTCATTATTTTATTAGACAGACTATTTTGCTTCTGAGGAAAAATGTTTCCCTCATGATAAATTATGTATTTCAGAACATCATTAAAATTCAGTATCTATTCTTCCTGGATTTCCAAGACTATCATCTTGACACCCATTACCATAAACATTTAATCTATGCAGGAGAAAGAATAATTGCTTTGGGTATACCGGGTATATTTTGATATCCTTCAAACAAAAGGAGAAGACCACTTACACTTTCCCTGCGCTTAATTCTCTTAACAGAGTTAATGCTACAGAGAGGGCAAGGGAAGAAAACTAGAAAAATCTCCAGCCTTTTCAGCAAAGCGTTTGTCAGGCAGAGTCCATGAATTATGAACAGACCCTAAAGCATGTAAGCATGGAGAGGACACTGCTCTACAGTTTGGCAGAAGCAAGGTGTCCAGGAGGACACAATCCAGCAAAGACGACTGTTGAAACAGGGATGGAAAAGCTAAGCTGCTGACAGTAATTATGTTCAAGTTTAGAAGGCATCAGTTTCTAGGTGAGCTGAGGACAACTGTGCCTGTTATTTTGTATAACAAAATTAAAATAGGGAAAAAAAAAACTTTAAGATACAGTAACTTACAGAAAAAATAGTCTTTCAATTAAAAACAGATTTTGAAAAGTCTGCCAAGTCCTTTAGAAAATTAACAGTTGAAAAGTACCATACACCAGCAAGATGCCTGTTTGCAAAGTACATGATACAAATTAAAACAGAAAATGTGTGCAAAATTCTTTGAGGAAGAGTTTAAGTCCCTGGTGTTACTTAAAAATCATTATGGTCTACTGACAGATAGCTTCTACCTGCAGCAATTAGCTAACAGGAGTACCTCAGAGCCCAAATCTTTAATGTGCAGGACAGGCAGAGCTCCCACCGATGGCATTAGCTTGGACTGTTTGCCCCATACATTCATCTGAGGATCTTAACAGACCTCCCGTAAATATTAGGGACCATACCCAACAGTTAAAGAAGTCAGTGCAAATCTTCTCAATAAATTCAATAATGTGGCAACTCTGCTTCTCTTCGAAGTGTTAATAAACTGAGATATCACGCTGAAGCCTGATTGCGTGCATCTCATTTTTACAGTGTCCAATATGATACACAGCAGACCTGATTGTCAAAAAATTCAGGGGAGACACCTTCAATTTGTGCACATGAATACTGTAACCGTGGCGACATGCAATCTTGATACAGGGATCTAAATTTGACATCCACTAAAACATATTAAAAATGCACAAGTAGCCACTTTTGATACAAATCATTTGAGACATTTTAAGTCTTCTATCAGAACACACTGTTTTAACGTTACTGGGTCTTCCTTTGGAGGCTTTTTTTTGTCACAAATAATGATCTTGATGATGGTCCAATTACACATTTTTAAGCAATTAGGCTCTTTCATCTAGATATAGCATTTGTACAATTAAGAGACTTAAGAAATACTTCTAAGTTCTTTAGTCAACTTCTCACTTCTTGGAGGTTGAGATAACAGCTAATGAGAATAAGCTAATTATGGCAAGGTAAATTGAAGGTTTTAAATACTTGGTGCCAATAGTATTTAATAAAGTAATGTAATTAGCATGCTGTTTTCGGGATTCTGCATTATTAGCTCTTAATTAAACTGTACTTTGACGAAAGAGGTGACTAGCACTAAACAGCTAAATGATCTCATTATCCCGCAGTTAAGAGAAAAAGAGCCCTGCATTTCTTTTAATCAGAGGTCAAAACACCTAGGCCAACTGAAGTAGAACTAATACACACCCTAATACTGCATAGGATGTTTTTCCTGAATTTTGGTCAGACAGAATTCAGTGGAAAGCTTGTTGGTTCTTGCATTTTTGTCTAACACATCATCTGCTTGTGAAACAACACATAAGAAAAGGTAAATTCTCAGCATAACAAACCAAAGTAAGAACAAAGTAACTCTAAAGTGCTTTTAAAATCTCCTCATACTAATCCAGTTAAATTCTTGTAAATTGGCAATTGTTGATGAACTAGTACAGCTGGAAACTGAGGTCTGTTAGCCACGGTGCAAGCATTCAAGTGCCCTGTACTGTAAACCTGTACATACACCACTCAGCTGCCTCAACTCTGAGCACAGACCAGCTCTTAGGGTGACAGATCCTCTGAGGGCACTCGTAGGGTCAGATCCTATTCCAGTCCAGCTCTTGGCCACTTTGCTGTGACTGCTTAGTCATGTTTGTCTACACCACATCCCATCAGCAGCAGAGAAGGTATACAAGCTATTTATTGATTCCTGTAGACACTCTTCTTGGTAACTGCAAGTGTCAGGCCTTAACTACTCAGAAGCAAACCGTTTCTACCTTTGCATCTCCTCTTCAGACAAGAGGCACTTTGTACCTGGTTTGGTGAGATGCATGGTATTTTCTGTCAAAGAATTTTGTCAAAGAAGTTAGAACATCAAGGCTATTCAACTCAAGGGTGCCTGTATTTTACAGAAGTATTACCCAAGCTCCTAATACTATATTCATTATTAGCATCTTGGTGTCTTATTTAATGCTTCCTTCCAGCTTTCACTACTGGGCACAGCAGTCAACATTTGGCTCAAGGACCAATGGCTTGTGTGGCCACTGTGTGGCTCCATGTAGCTGCTGAACGTACCCAGAAGGTTCAACACGAAGAATTTCCAGGCTTAATCTCTCCACAGGAGAGACCCCAGCGGCCTCACTAGAATCCATACCAAGCAGCAGCAGCCATGCAATTACATGTGCCCTGTTTGCACGCTATTATCTGTGGCTGTATGACCCCATCCAAAATGCCAATGTTTTTAGAGACGCAAGTTAGATTTCAGGCCCACCTTCTCACTCACGGCCTGCACACAAAACAGTAAATTTGTTCCAAAAAGCTTGCCTTATAGATATTCGTCCCCCAAACCTATTCCTACCATACAGTAGCCTGCGTTCTCTCCCACACTGCTACCTACATGTAGGACTCACCTCTCTTCGGGTTTCCAAAGCCCCTCCATCTAGACGAAAAAGAGACAGTAGGTGCCATGGGCACAGAGTGCTGATCAGCCAGGGGCAGGTCAAAGCAAAGGAATAAACACAGAGCTCGCTCTGAAAGCTCTGCTCTAGCACAGGCACAGATCTGTATCTGTGTCATATAGTGCCCCGATTCCCCAGCAGCCAGGAGGAATTCAACCACCCTCAAGAGCTGTCCCTATCTGTCACATCTGATTGAAACTGGCCAGCAGGTTCAAAAGTCATTAGACTGATGGATTGACAAAGGCAAACGGGAATATTAAAAATGCATGGTTTCTTCAGGAAAGGAAAGTTAAAATACGGTGTCACTGTTGTATACGTCAAGCCCCAACAGTCCGTGACTATGTCCTTCTGAAAAACTCTTCTTTCTTCAGCATCAGGATTCTCAACCTCAGTGCCTGAGCCTGGATATACTCAGACTGAGCGGTCCCATAAGCCCAAAAGCTTGTTTAAACTTCCGCTGAAGAGAAAGCACAAACAGGAATTTGAAATTTTGTCTAAATCTTTAAACAGCTGATCACAGCTCAACAGTGGGTGGTATTTATCTATTTTTCCAGAGCATATAAAATTTTAAAGCAGCTAAAATTTTACATTTTTCCAGCATTAAGGGTGATCACTACACAGTAACTGCAATTACAAAATAAGCTTATGCGGCCACACAAAAACTCAGATCTCAGACTAAGGAAAAACAAGTTGCAATTTAGGTAGCTTGAAAAGTGGATATCACATGCTATGTCTAAAACACTGGTACCAGACAAAGAAAGATCCTTTGGTGTTTTTCTGTTCCCCAGGTTATCCTCTTTTTTCCTGGTAACACTATGGCTTCTAGACAAGCACAATAATATTTGTACTAATGTTCAGCTGTATATAATGGAGAACAAGTAAGGGACTAATAAATGAAGACTCGATAACATGAACATTACAGTCCGTTCAGAAATAGGTTTCTTGTTTCTTTCCCCATTCCCCTCATGAAGCCTAGAAGATGCCTGAGCTTCTCTTACTACTCAGTCTGTGTAAAACCACCTACCTACCCCTCTGTCCACCTTTGATTCTTGTCTTGGGTGAGTTGATGCCCAGCAAAGCTTTTTCTATTTGTGCTCCCACCTTTATTGCCAGAAAAAAAAAATCTTTGACCAAAAAGTTTCATCATCTCTTTCTGTCTCAAAGTTTGATGTCAGGAACAGCTGGGAATTCAGCCTGCTCACCAGCTAAGAGTCACAAATAACTGTGTTTTTAACCCTTATTCTTTTCAGTAGTTCCCAGATTGTCGAGTGAAAATCCTGTTACATCACCAATGACATCAAAGAATTGACAGAAAATGAAAAAGCAAGAAAGGAAGGCCAGCATGAAACAGCTGGCATATAAATCTTCTCAAGTCCTGTGCTTTATGATTATAAGTAGTCAACACAGAAAGACACAGTAGGAACTTCATTTACCTTAACCTAAGTTTGGATAGCTTCATAGGCTACATGTATGTATTATGGAAGAGTCAAAAGAGAAACACTCTAGCAGAGAAAAAAAATCAGGATTTTTGGTGAAACATGAGACATTAATAAGAGAAACAGAAGGAGAGGATTTAGTTTGAAGTGTTAATATACCTCTCCTGGTTTTGCACGAATGCCCACATTTCTGAAAGACAAGATTATAGAAGCTAGAAGCAGGTAAATATCCCAGCTGACAAAATCCCACATCTGGGGACTCAAACCAACATACAGGGATCTAAACTGAACTCCACATTTCATTACACTGTACAAGTGTGAGAGTACATCTTAGTACAAATTCCTTGCCAATATTACGCTGCTTCCAATAGCATGTTTCATCCTCTCTTGTTGAATCTAATTTTTAAAGACTTACATAATCCTTTTACTTCCTTTTGGATATTACCCTCTATTCAGCCACACGCTATTATAAAGAACTTCGAGCAGTTCCTCAGCCAACACTTAAAACATCTCAGTGCCTCACATCAAATAATGTTTATCCAGCCTCATTGCTTACACCCTGCAGACATCTGTAGCCTATTGCTTTTTGCTTTGGTCACCATCACTTGCCAAGTTCTTTAGCCTTTACTTTTTCAGTCTTAGCTCAGAAACTTCCTGACTATGCCGGTGTCTCCGTCTAAGCAGTTTCTCGATGGTTCTGATTAAGTGGTGCAGAACTGAGCACAGTCTAGAAACCTCTCTAGAAACCTCTTCAAACTCCTTTTTTTCAAACTCCTTCTCGGTTCTGTTAGAGTTCTATCAAAGGTAACTCTAAGTTACCTTTATTCCAGGTGAGTTTTAAAATGGGAGCAGAGGCACTTGAGCTATTCCCAGGAGTGTTAAACACTGAAAGCAGACCTGCACGAGAGCTAGATGTAGAGCTATGTGGCTTGTTAGGTCCACAAAATTTCAACCAGCGTTCTCAGACCTAACCTGGCACATCTGTACAGCATGGCATGGCCTTTGCCATGGGAATTTACTGACTTGGGTTAGAATGAGTTCATGGATTCCTACTTTGCAGTCACTGACCTTTTATTTTTCTCCTCCATTTGTACTTACAAATGTATCATAGTCTTTTTTTTTGCAATACACAATTATATTTATGGTTTATTCCCACTATGAAGCTATATTCTAAGGGGCAATTTTAATTCATTTCAAGGGCTGTAAAGTGTCAGAAGGAATCTCCTAAGTATTTTTAAAAAGTGGTCATTAAATCTTTATGCTCTGTCAAACATTTTTTAAAGAGGAAGTAACACTTTATCTTGTTTTATCTTATTAAAAGACACTGAAGTTTGCAAAGAAAAGGGAATTGGAAGGAGATACAGCACTTATTTCACAAGGAATTACAAACACACTGGCAAGTTACTGAGTTTCTTTTACTTGGTTTCCTAAGCATGGTCATTCAGAATCAGTCATGCAGTTGCATGGACTTCTGCAGACTGAGCAAGTAATAAGTAAGGACATTTTCAATGCAGTTGTACTGTACCAGCAGCTATGGAAACACAGCCCCACTTTTACTCCTCACTCTTCTCTTCTTGCCACTGTGCCTTCTTAATATGAAGCAAGTGAGAAGATGTTAGGCCCGATTTTGTTTTACGGTTCATTATTGATTTTTATACGTCTGCACTGTGTTTCTATTTGGTCATGAAAGTTTTATTCAGTTCTGTAAGCAGCAGGAATTTGACAGCAAACTTGTCATTTGAAAAAAGCCCAGAATAAATCTTGCAGCAGTCACTCATACAGTGATAAATCTGTACACTTCTGCAATAAGCTGTAGTTGCATTGTTATTATTTGTATTACCTAAGTGCTTCTGAATGCCTTTGACATGCACAGAGGCTTAATAAGGAAAGGTGCAAACAGAATAAAAAGAGCCTCTGACCTAGAGAGCTTGATGCATAACAAAGGAGAGGGACTGACAAGGCAGCTAAGGCATACATTGGCTGGATAGCAGTTCCAGCACAAAATCACTCCTGAATTAGGATGCCACGCATGCGGAAGGAAGTTTGAACATTGCCTCAGGTCTGGTGCATTAACATTGAGAAGGTACTTACAGGGCTTTGATGTCCCTCAACTTCCATTTTTCTTTTACTCTCTGGATGTTGTTATTCAGTGAACAACAACGTTCAGCTTTGAAAGTACTGATCTTGAAACTTTGAAAAGGCTTTTTCAGCAGAGAACTATCCAGCAGAGTTGAACGCCTTACAGCACATGCTAAGGTTTCAGTATGTCTTGACTCACATTTCACTTTATAAATTTTGGAATGACAGGTTTTGTTTTCACAGCCATATGGATCAATCCAAACAGAGCTGAGCTTAGGTTATGTTGACAATACTCAAAGTAAAGTGTGCAGAATTACACGTGTTTTCATCTCATCCATGAAAATATTCACATACATTCCTCAAGTATAAGTTTCTAAGAAGAGAGAAGACAACAGAACATGCTAGCTCCATGGCTGCGAACCAAACGTGATCACTTGCGTATGGCATGCCTGGTGGACAGAAGCATTTGGTGTGGTTTTCTCTCTAAGTGAAGCCTTATGCTCAAGTGTAAAGATAATCTCTGCATAATAAACCAAGTCAAGGGAAAAGCAGAAACTGTTAGAAAGCTTTCAGTTAGCTCACTTGATCCTATGGGAGCATAACTGCCTAATTTTAAATAAAATAGGTCTTACAACACACAATTCCGTTAAGAACAGGAATGAAACTACAAGATGCAGACATCGCTAGTAAGGTAACTCATTCAGCCTAAGAATAAAGTATTCACCACTACCCAGAAAAAGCAAATTAAAAAATGAAAAAGATTACTGTAACTGCTAGAACCATATACAGGACTGCATCCCTACTGCACATCTACTTATTTGGGAAGTCAACAGTAGATTCATAGAAGCAATTTACTTTGGTAAGTCAGGAAGTGTGCTAATTATAAAAGCTGTGAAGTTACATCAACACCAAAAAGCGCAGCATTTTTTTTCCAGTTGCACAGCAATTAAACTGCAAGACCTGGGATATACGTAAGCAAAGAAGCAGTCACTTCACAGGGATGCAGGCAGGAAGCACAGTATTTTTTCCCCTTTAAATGTACTTAGAGTGGTTTAACCTCTGGGCAAAGAAATAATGGGATCAATAACAACCTTGTCCTAAGAATACTAATGAGCTTCCTGAATGGCAGCAAATCACTATGGGTGGAAGGAAGCACTCCTGCCATATGTCATGTGTGACAGTCCTTAGAGCATTCGCCCTCATTTGGTTATAAAAAGGGAGTCGTATTTCTTCTCTCTATTACTTCCATATGGCAGCTGCTAGAACCACAGCACATTAGTTAAATTGAAGTAACATTTCAGTGGAAGCACACATGTATCTGAAGAATATTGCAAAAAATCAGGAACTTCCTTTTCTTTAATCTCTGTAATTTTACTAATGGCATTATAAGCAAAAACTTGAGAAAGTACCATGTACCAACGCTATATGGGAACATGTGGAAAAAGACCCACTGAGCAAGCAAGAAAGGCAGAACGACTGCAATCAAACAAACGAGGAGTTACAGCAAGAAGTCCGTGGCTTCCTTTCCAGCAGTGGCCCTTTCTCTTCTACCCTACATTTTAAATAATTCCTTTCCTGAAAATAAATTGATTTAGTCTCAAGTCATCTACTGAAAAGCATCTGCTCTCATAGATAGCCTAACAAAACTCACATGTGTTCAAGTAAAATACCAACTGCGGAAAATCCTGAGTCTTCATTAGCCACACTCTCAGATTATTTATTTTTTTTAGTACATGAGTATTTAGTCAAGTTGCTAAAGATGCAATTCATGAGCCAGATCAAATGGAAAACTATGTTTAGCCACGTGTTGTTTTTTCCTTCCTTTTGTCTCTGAGGGTAACTGTATATTTGTTAGAAAAAGGATGGCCCATAACGAGGTGACACCAGTTTTATATTGTACATTACAGATATTTTTACATGGCTAAGGACAACCTTTAGATTTGCCCCTTGACCAGATAGAAACAGCTTTTAAGACATGTCCTCCAGAACCCCATCAGCAAAATAAACAAAAGCAAGCTATGAATTCCAGCAAACACAGAACCAACAGAAGACGCTAAACTCACAGGAGGGATGAAGCTTAGTTTCTGTGTATCAGATGCAGAACTAAAAATTAAAGCTTCCTCATGCTTAAAGCACCAACACAAATTGATTCTGAGCAAGAAAGATGAACATCTGCAGGTCAACCAGCGCTTACTTCCACATCCGTAATACGGAGCAATATGGCTTAGACACACAGCACACTTTTCACAGCTGTTGTGCCTGAGAAGTTGTGTACAAATGAACAAAATAGTTCAACCAGATAGTGAGAATGGGTCAATACAGTTACCCTTCAGGCAGAAGAAGCACAGCTGCCAGTGCTGCTGCTGCTTGACACACACACCCTACACATTCTGAGGACCACACTTGTCCCACAGCCCCAGGGAAGCAGGCAGCATCATTTGTGCAAGCATGTCTGAACCTTCTGGAAAAAAAAGGAAGAACATTGCCAGCCCCGCAGATCACCATACTGCTTGGACATCAGTGGTGACTCAAGCACTGCCCACATCCCAGTCCTTCCCAGATATAATACGCGTATGAATATTAACATCAAGCATAGACCAGGAATATTTTAACACACAAAAAAAAATGGAAGTCTGCTGTCCTTTGGCCTGACAGTCTACAGAGAGGCAATGCAGATCCTGGCTATTATTAGACACGTGGTTACTGTGCAAGGCTTTTGTCTTTGTGCATTTAATATAGCAGATAAACCGTGCAATTAATCTTTGTGCCAAGCTCGTTCCATTGGGTTTTGTTGTTTCTAGTGGTACACAGGTGCAGAGAGGGAAGAGCAAGGATACACAAAAATGCACAGCACTGCCCTGGCAATCCCAGGGGTAGGTCGTGTGAGAAAGACCCAGCTTTCCTCTCTCCTGCCACTCCTTTGCAGCCTCTTTCCTCTGGTCAAGGAGTTTTACACAGCTTTCTGTTCAAACATCAGTACACTCCTTTGAAAACAAATGCTGCCCTGTGTTGAGCAGCAGTTGTATCAGCCTTGCTGTATTAAGATTCACAGAAGTTGGTACATAAACCAAATTGCTTTAATAAGTCACATGTTAAACTGACTGGTAAAGTGTTACATAAGCTGGTTGCAGCCCATAAAATACATAAAATAATTTTATAACTTTTTCTGAAGTTGTATTTTCGGTCTGAGCTCCACAGTCCACAGTACTGTATCTGAACCAACATGCTCCAGAAGTTAAGTCAGACTTCCTAAGGCATCAGCCAGCCAGAGAAACATCAGTTTCTATTATTCCCTTTCTTTGCCTCTTTTTAGGCATCTACTTTCTACTTATCATTACGGTGAAGCCAGTATAAAATACCATAGGAGCTTCAGATCAAATTAAGATAAAACGTATATACAGATGCAGTAAATGCATTGAACACCTGTACAAAGGTAACATGGCTCATGAATTGGGAATATAAAATGATTTATCTAATCGAAAATTCCTAACAGTTAATTCATGCTGTCATTTAAAGAAGTCATTAAAAAGATCTTCTGAATTTCCCCAGAGGAAAGATTTGCAGCTCAGTGCAACTGAATTGACAGAGGCATCTCTGGCGGTTCTGTAACCAACACATTTGATGACTTATCTATCATTTCTTTATTGATAACCTTCTGGGTGATCCTATAGGTAAAGAAAGTTAACTTGCAGAATTAGGCTCTCCTGTGACAGGAACTGTCTTGTGTCTCGACAGGAGGGAAAAGACGTTTCATGGGTTTTAAATAATAGTATTTAAATAAACTATACTGACTAATGTGGACAAATTTGCAATGTACAGAATAAACAATAAGCTCTTAGGGGAGAAATCTGGTGCATTAAACAAAAGACAAGGCTACCGCCAAACCGAGGAAATATCACAACGATGACAATGCTGGCTTCGGAACATGGAATGAGATTCATCTGACCAAGAGCAAATGTTTATACTTCATCTTGGTCACTCTAGAAACATTTTATGAGCAACAGAAAAATACGTACTTTAAGGTGCAATTAACTTAACCACTGCCAGCCTAAAGAACTACTTGTATATGTTGTCTACTACATCAGAGCCAGTCCTGCCTTTCCATAGATGTGTAAATTATAAACCTCAAAGTCTGGGCAAGATGACAGACTGCGAGTGATGGAGACTAAAACACTATGAATTTATTCTTTCTGGCTAATTCCTCTCCATTATCAGCACACTGCTTGGAACAGATGATATTCAAGAAAATCACTCAAAGGACAGCTCTTGCTGTCTAATTCTTCACTGCGTATAATGCCGAAAGACTCTGCAGATTCAAGCTTGTATTTCCCATATGCATGACTCCTAACAGATGCGTTGCCTAAGTGCTCACAAAACAGAACAAGAAAAATGTCACCCCACCCCCGAATGTATATGGTTAATATTAAACTTTTTCCTTGGCAATTATAAAAGAATAAGAAAATACAAGTATCACCCATCACAGTATTTTCACGTGTTAGCATGATCACATTTGTGTTGTTTGTCTACATTACATGACCAAAGATGCTCAATCAGACCAGAATCTTCCCTGACAACATGATCACCACTGATGCAAAACCGAGCACGTGTAAGAGTTACATGTGGAGAAAAAGATTAGCCTTATGTGAAGAAAGTGGAGACATCTCCTGACTTCAGTTCAAACTACCTCTTTTGAAAAGCACATAAAAGACCAGACAAAGAGGAGATCACATAGCTAATGGCTTTAAAAAAAGAAAAGAACCTCACAGTATTCTAATTTTTCATTTTGAAAGCATGATCAATTCTCAAGGAAAGGGCACGTATTGGGGAAATGAAGGAAAAGGTTGACCAACTTATGTCTACTCTATTATGCTCCACCAGCACCGCACAGTCAGTAGGAAAAAAAGTCATTTTTAATTTTCCTCCTGATACCAGATGGCTATTCCCTTGAAAAAAAATCTCAGTACTTTACAGTCTTCAAAATTTCAAAGAGTAACTAACAAAAAGAGACTATATTAAATTAGTTGACTGTCAGTGGGGACAATCATGGTCTATTAAGATAAACTTACTTTGTGGATATCTAGATAGATTTTTTCTGTACGTCCATTTTAATGAATTATTTGCACTGCTGAGACTAAAAGACACAAAGAAAAAATGTAATGCTGTCACAGCATAATGGTCTCTCCTGCTAGACAGATATTAAGAGGAAAAAAAGAACTACTGAAAAATGAATGCTGAGATTACATTACGGTGTTTAAATTCAAAGTGGGAGGCAATTAGACTATGAAAATGTTCTCTCCCATTATTTCTATTATTCCAGAGGACGATGAAGTAAATAAGTATGAAGATGGATGGTTGTTGCTGATACAGTGACTGCTATTCAGTATGGTACATTGAAGAGCTATGTACTATTGATCTAAGTTTTATATAGCAACACTTGAATCACAAGCAGGTAGTCTAAAAATCTCAAGTACAGTTTCAGGGTTTGGTGGGTTTGTTGTTGTTTGTTTTTAAACTGAAGAACCTGTGACAAAACTAGTATAAAGCTTCATTTGTTGGTTAATAAGACAATCCATTTATCAGTTTTATATAATTTGCATTGAAAAACCACGTCAAATGTTTTCCAGAACGGCTCTTTATACCTTGTATCCCTGACACTACGGATACTCAATCTGAAGTAGCACCACTCTGCCTAATAGTGATACAGAAGACACTCATTTTAGAGGGGTTGCTTTTGACTCAACCTCTTTTCAGGCCAATATACATGTCTACTACTGAAAAAACTACCACTTAACCTTACAACAGCAATTGTCAGTTATGCTCAACTCCAATTCACGAAATTTAAAGATGAAAACTGTTTAGCCTAACATCCAAACACTGACTATTCGGGCCACTTTGCAAATCTCATTTAAGTACCCGAAGAAGAAATTCCCTTGAAAACCTGGCCTTACTTGCAATCAGAACCTCCCTCCTTGAAGTTCTTCAGAAGCTGGCTGGACACAGTCCCAGGCAGTCTGCTCTTGGTGGCCAGGCTTGAGCAGGGGGCTGAACTACATGGCCTTCAGAGAGTTCAGTACTGAATCACTAACGAGTGATTATTTTTGCTACTTCATCTGTGATAACCCTCCAGTTTCTAAACTTTGCCTTATCCAGTTAGCAGAACCAAATACACAGCTTTTCTGGATGTTGGAAGCTTTTCTAGATTACATTGCATTAGTTAATGGAGCGCATGTAGAAATATCCACATTGCTCAGTCTTACCAGACACGTCTATGTCCAGAAAATTTAAACTAGGAAACAAAAATATTAAAACACAAAAAACCATTATACCCAATCCTATATTGTTAGTATTTAAAATGTAATCTTAGTAGAAGTGAGTTAATTGCAAGTACTGGATATACAATCTTCATTGAGCAACCTCTTTCCACACTTGTGGCACACAATTCTCTGTCACAGTCAACACAACAGAGCTCAGTAAAACGCTCATGTCTAATAGGATGGCATTTATGCACAAATGCACTATACAGTAACTGATTTTCAACTACCACAAATTGATTTTATTTCATTCCTTCCAGGTGTCACTGTGCCACATAGGGTAATTCCTTTGGTATTAATAGTAATGAAGATGCATTGCACCTGACAGCCCTAACAACACGTTTAATAGAACATTTTAATTTTTGAGAAGAAGAAGAATCTGAAGGGAACACTTTTTCATGTTCCACTGTTTCAGAACACAGTTCTATATAAATGAAATTATCCTACTTAAAAGTTATTTCCACTTGGATATTATTTCTATTCAATTTGACAGTTTTATTTTGGGAAGATAACATTCTGACATACTGCAAATTATTCTTTCAAAACAACACAGTTCATCCTTTTGTATCTGCTTTAATCAAATTTGTCTCAATAGACCCTTCTTTCTGCTAAGTAATTCTGGCAATTTGTCATTTTAGGATAAGTTGGAATGATTATCTTCAGGTGTCATTCACAGAGACAAACAATATGAAACATACTATTTCAAACTGCTACTGCAAGACATAGCAGGAGATTTATGCAGGCTTTATTTAATTTGTTAATAGAAGTTGCTTCTTTTGCAGAACAACAGGAGTTTAGCCATTGATGTGGGTCAGACCTTCCTTACTTTGCTTCTGTGATTTGACTTTGCCCTTAGAAGACTCCCAAAGAACGCTTACCCACCTAACTCAAACGCTGCCACCACCTCCTACACAAAAATTCCGTTTTATTGGAGTATCATCTTCACTCCAACCCTTTCCCATGATTTTTTTTTTGCATAAGGAAAACACCTACTTATCCGAGAGGCATGTTTAATTGCAAATGCAAAGGACATTTCAGAAACTAGCATATGCTGCAAATTTAAAGCAAATTGAAGTAAATACAAGTTCAAGTCTTTTGTTTAATAGAACAGTAAATGCAGGGCTACTGCAACTTGACAAATACATTAACACTACAAAAAAAAAACACAAAAGAAAACCTAGCTTTTTTTTTTCTTTTACAATTTTAGCTATCTACTGCATGCAGTATTACTGGAGTGCCCTTCATTGTTCCATATTCCTCTTTCAACATTGAAAGTTTTCACAAAACATTTTCCCTTATTTCTAGTACAAGCAAGGAAAGAATCGGCACCTTACAGACTTTTACCTTCTAAACAAGTACCAGTTTTGCAAGGTGCTTTTTTCCCCCCATCTGCTTTGTAACAACACTTCACAAAAAGAAAGCAAGGTATACGGTGAGAAATAATGTTATTCCTACCAACCCTGACCTACCACCTCATTCGAACAGCACAATAATGCAGAGTGAAAAGGGACCTTCAGGAATGTACCAACTTAAAATGTTAAAATGGATAATTTAACATTTTTAACATTGAGTAATTTAGTGACAGAACAAGATTTTAAGACCTACATTAACAAAAACTTTGCTTGCAAGCAAGAGCCATAAAAGAGAGATAAAAAAAGGTGAAATGCTGCAACCAACCAACTCCTGACATTTGAAACCTGTTTCAAACAGCTAATAATCCAATCTGTTCTTCAAAATTTATGCTGACATTTACTTTTGTTCACTACATTTACTTCCTGATTATAAGTCTGGCAACATGTACGTTACATACTAATAGATCTTAGGTTCAGCTCTGAAGTCCTGTGCTGTTTCCAAGCAAGCTCTTTTGAAGCATGTGTCATAGGTATCATCGGATTAGAAAGTTAAACAACTTTTCAGATTAGAAAGTTAAATTATTTAGTTAGAACCATGTGTGTTTGGGAGGGGGCAGTGAGAAATGAAAACACTACCTCTCTTACCCCTTTTCTTTTAACAGTTACTTCACAATTAGTCATCTTTAATTTCCTTTTGGAAGAGTATTTTCCATTTATCGTAGAGAGAATGTAATTCAGAGGCGCCCACCACCCAGTTTACAGAACATCGCTCTGGAAGGACTTGTGTTACTTGAGAGAAAACAAGTGATATTAACCAGCGAGTCTTATCATCATATTTTCTTTTTTTATTAACTATAGAAGCAAAGTTGTGTTGACTCTCTTCCAGCCTGGAGCAGGAAGGAACTGCTACACCTGGAGTCAGTGACCACTGAAAGCCAGATAAACTGGCTTTTCTCTCAAGGCACAGTTTGCATTGCTACTTACTGAGCTGTGTCC